>NC_134400.1:181836265-182136265 GCF_050003625.1 Haematobia irritans | reverse complement strand
TAGAAATAAAATTTTGACGAAATTTGCTATAGAAATAAAATTTTGACAAAATTTGCTATAGAAATAAAATTTTGACAAAATTTTCTATAGAAATAAAATTTTCACAAAATCATCTATAGAAATAAAATTTTGACAAAATTTTCTATACAAATAAAATTTTGACAAAATTTTCTACACAAATAAAATTTTCACAAAATTTTCTATACAAATAAAATTTTTACAAAACTTTCTATAGAAATAAAATTTTGACAAGATTTTCTATAGAAATAAAATTTTGATAAAATTTCCTATAGAAATAAAATTTTGACAAAATTTTCTATAGAAATAAAAATTTGACAAAATTTTCTATAGAAATGATATTTTGATAAAATTTTCTATACAAATTAAATTTTGACAAAATTTTCTATAGAAATAAAATATTACCAAATTTTCTATAGAAATAAAATGTTGACCAAATTTTCTATAGAAATAAAAATTTCTATAGAAATAAAATGTTGACAAAAAAATCAAAGATTTTTAAAATGATCACAAAAATATGATCTACAACTTCAAAAGCGATTTTTATACCCTCTACCATAGGATTGGGGGTATATTAGCTTTGTCATTCCGTTTGTAACACATCGAAATATTGCACTAAGACTAAAGTATATATATTCTGGGTCGTGGTGAAATTCTGAGTCGATCAAAGCATGTCTGTCCGTCCGTCTGTCTGTTTAAATCACGCTAACATCCGAACGAAACAAGCTATCGATTTGTGGTCGTAGTAAACTAACTTGAAATTTGGCACAAGTAGTTGTTATTAATGTAGGTTGGATGGTATTGCAAATGGGCCAAATCAGTCCACTTTTACGTATAGCCCCCATATAAACGGACCCTCAAATGTGGCTAAGGGCCTCTAACAGAAGCCTATTTCATCCGATCCGGCTGAAATTTGGCACATAGTGTTGGTATATGGTCACTAACAGCCATGCAAAAATTGGTCCACATCGGCCCATAATTATATATAGCCCCCATATAAACCGATCCCCAGCTTTGGCTTGCAGAGTCTCAAAGAGAAGCAAATTTCATCCGATCTTGCTGAAATTTGGTACATGGTGTTAGTATATGGTCTCTAACAACCATCCAAAAATTGGTCCACATCGGTTCATAATTATATATAGCCCCCATATAAACCAATCTTCAGATTTGGCTTGCGGAGCCTCATAGAGAAACAAGTTTCATCCGATCCGCCTGAAATTTGGTACGTGGTGTTGGTATATGGCCGCTAACAACCATACCAAATCGGTCCATATCCCTCTATAGTTATATATAGCCGATCTCCAATCACACAGAAATTGGTCCATATCGGTTCATAATCATGGTTGCCACTCGAGCCAAAAATAATCTACCACAGTTTTATTTCTATAGAAAATTTTGCTAAAATCTCATTTCTATAGAAAATTTTGTCAAAATTTTATTTCTATAGCAAAGTTTGTTAAAATTTTATTTCTAGAGAAAATTTTGTCAATATTTTATTTCTATAGAAAATTTTGTCAAAATTGTATTTCTATAGAAAATTTTGTCAAAATTTTATTTCTATAGAAAATTTTGTCGAAATTTTATTCCTATAGAAAATTTTGTCAAAATTTTATTTCTAAAGAAAATTTTGTCAAAATTTTATTTCTATAGAAAATTTTGTCAAAATTTTATTTCTATAGAAAATTTTGTCAAAATTTTATTTCTATAGAAAATTTTGTTAAAATTTTATTTCTATAGAAAATTTTGTCAAAATTTTATTTCTATAGAAAATTTTGTCAAAAGTTTACTTCTATAGGAAATTTTGTCAAAATTTTATTCCTACAGAAAATTTTGTTAAAATTTTATTTCTATAGCAAATTTTGTCAAAATTTTATTTCTATAGAAAACTTTGTCAAAACTTTATTTCTATAGAAAATTTTGTCAAAATTTTAGTTCTGTAGAAAATTTTATTTCTATAGAAAATTTATTTTGTCAAAATTTTATTTCTATAGAAAATTTTATCAACATTTTATTTCTACAGAAAATTTTGTCAAAATTGTATTTCTATATAATATTTTGTCAAAATATTATTTCTATAGAAAAGTTTGTCAACATTTTATTTCTATATAAAATTTTGTCAAAATTTTATTTCTATAGAAAATATTGTCAAAATTTTATTTCTATAGAAAATTTTGTCAAAATTTCATTTCTATAGAAAATTTTATTTGTATAGAAGATTTTGTCAAAATTTTATTTCTATGGAAAATTTTGTCAAATTTTTATTTCTATAGAAAATTTTTTCAAAATTTTGTCAACATTTTTTCAAAATTTTCTATAGAAAATTTTGTCAAAATTTTATT
The DNA here is from genome assembly GCF_050003625.1 of Haematobia irritans. NCBI lineage: Eukaryota > Metazoa > Arthropoda > Insecta > Diptera > Muscidae > Haematobia > Haematobia irritans. The sequence continues at coordinate 182,133,908 of NC_134400.1, read as the reverse complement.
TCTATAGAAAATTTTGTCAAAATTTTATTTCTATAGAAAATTTTGTTAAAATTTTATTTCTATAGAAAATTTTGTTAAAATTTTATTTTTATAGAAAATTTTGTCAAAATTTTATTTCTATAGAAAATTTTGTCTAAAATTTTATTTTTATAGAACATTTAGTCAAAATTTTATTTTTATAAAAAATTTTGTCAAAATTTTATTTTTATAGAAAATTTTGTCATAATTTTATTTCTATAGAAAATTTTGTCAAAATTTTGTTTCTATAGAAAATTTTGTAAAAAATTTTATTTTTATAGAAAATTTAGTCAAAAGTTTATTTTTATAAAATTTTTTTTTAAAAATTTTATTTTTATAGAAAATTTTGTCAAAATTTTGTTTCTTTTTTATTTTATTTTTATAGAAAATGTAGTCAAAAGTGTATTTTTATAAAAATTTTTGGCAAAATTTTATTTCTATAGAAAATTTTGTCAACATTTTATTTCTATAGAAAATTTTGTTAAACTGAACGATCTTTTTTGATTTAATATATAACACGTATGGACTTACATACAATTTAGAAGACGGTGTTAAGAGGTTTTAAGAGACCTTGCCGTCGGCAAGCGTTCACACAAAAAAAAATTTTTCTGATTCAATCACGAAATTAATTGATCCAATTAATTTTTTAATTGAAATGTCTTCAATCACGAAAATGATAGTATCAATCACAGTTTTAATTGGGCATAGAAAAAATTCTTGATTAAAATATTAATTGGTGTCATTAGCAATTTTCAATTAATTTTTTAATTGATTCAATTAAAAATTTAATTGATTTTGAATGCAAACCTCAATTAATTTTTTATTTAAAAAGGTAACTATTTTCAATTACTTTCTGAATTGGCTTAGAGTTTTTATTTGGATTAAGAAATGTTCACCACTTTTTTTGACTGACTTAGTCTTCCGAATTTGATTAAAAAGTTAATTGTATCAATTAATTTTTTAATTAAAAATTTTAAAATTTTCAATCATTGACTTAATTAACTTTATGATCTATCTTGATTAAAAAGTTAATTGTATCAATTAATTTATTAATTGAAAAAATATTCAACTTCAATTAACTTTTTAATTGGAAATATTTTGGAGATATTTTTTTCTGTGTTACCGCAACTTAAGTAATTCGATTGTGGATGGCAGTGATTAGAAGTAGTTTCTACGCTATCCATGGTGGAGGGTACATAAGCTTCGGTCTGGCCGAACTTACAGATTATTGTTGGTCCAATCCCGGGAATCTAAAATTTGAAACACACTTCATATTTTTATGCCCTCCACCATAGGGTAGGGGGTTATGATAACTTCCCGTTTGTAACACAACGAAATATTGGTCTCATATCCAATAAAGTATATCTAGTTTTCTTTTTATTGTGAGAGCTTCAACTTCATCTTCTTATAGCTTCCATTAAATTTTTGTATTTTTTGAGCTATCCAACAAAACACGCACTTTCATTATCCACTGTCAATGGGTACACGTACCTTTCCAATCAAAAAGAGTCATGTGATAAATATTTCCAATTTGTGCATTGTTTTCATGATTCACGCGTCTACGAAATTCATTTCAATTCGTGTTTGGCCAGCCATACGTGATGTCTCCTCTTATATCATCACATCATCTTGATTTGCTGCCTCCAAAATGTCCATTTGTTCTCCATGACATCGGCTTACAAGTGAGAATGGGTCTGTGAAATAGCGTAGCGAGCTAACACAATAATCGCAATAATAAATAATCATAATGATACAACATTATAACTAAGTGCTATTGTTTTTCTTCGATTTATACAAGACACCAACAAACTATGTGAAAATGAATTCCACAAAAAAAAAAAAAAAACACATACACAAAATTTAACAAATCAAGATTCCAATTTTTTTGGAATCGTTTCGTTTCGGTTTTGTGTTTCTTTTTTATAGAAAAACCATTTATGCCATTGTCTTCGGGAATTGGTTGCAGTTTTTGGGAAATTTTTGCAAAAAAATTTTCTCACTAATGATCAATTGTGGCAAATAAACACCAGATGGAAGTTTAGATCGATGGACGGACGGACATATGAATAAATCCATGTAGAAGGTACACTAATAGAAAAAGCTTGATAATACTAAAGAAATTTGTTATAAAGTTTTGTTCAATCAAATCTTTTCATAAATACAATGAAACTTTTCGTAAATGTTATGATTTTCATGAACACTTTCAAGACACCAAATCAATATTTAACATATCAAGATTCCAATTTTTATACCCACCACCATAGAATGGTGACGGGGGGTATAATAAGTGTGTCATTCCGTTTGTAACACATCGAAATATCGATTTCTGACTATATAAATTATATATATTCTTGATCAGGGAGAAATTCTAAGACGATATAAGAATGTCCGTCTGTTGTAATCACGTTCAATAATGGCGCTATCGTCCTGAAATTTGGCACAGACTCGTTCTTTGTTTGCAGGCAGGTCAAGTTCGAAGATGGACTATCGGTCCAAGTTTTGATATAGTCCCCATATAAACCGACCTCCCGATTTGGGGTCTTGGGCTTATAAAAATTGTAGTTTTTATCCAATTTTCCTAAAATTGGAAATCTAGAGGTATTTTAGGGCCATCAAAACGTGTACCGAAAATGGTGCCTATGTTTTGGTATAGCCCCCATATCGACTGATTTCCCGATTTTGCTTCTTGGGCGTCTAGAAAGTGTATTTTCTATCTGATTTGCCTGACATTGATAATCTAGAGGAATTCTAAGACCATAAAGAGGTGTGCCGAAAATGGGGTGAAATCGGAAATCTAGAGGTATTCTAGGACCTTAAAGAGGTATGCCGAAAATGGTGATTATCGGTCCATGTTTTGGTATGGTCCCCATGTAAAACGACCTCCCGATTTTATTTCATGGGCTTCTAGAATCCGTAGTTTTTACCCAATTTGCCTGAAATTTGAAATCTACAGGTATTCTAGGACCCTAAAGACGTGTGCCGAAAATGGTGAGTATCGGTCCATGTTTTGATATAGCCTCCAATAGACCGATCTCCCGATTTTAACTCTTGGGCTTCTAGAATCCGTAGTATTTATCTAATTTACGTGAAAAATCTAGAGGTATTCTAGGACCTTAGAGAGGTATGCCGAAAATGGTGATTATCGGTTCATGTTTTGATAGAGCCCCCACATAGACCGATCTCCCGATTTTACTTCTTGGGCTTCTAGAATCCGTAGTTTTAATCCAATTTACCTGAAATTTGAAATCTAGAGATACTTTAGGACCCTAAAAACGTGTACCGGAAATAGTGAGAACCGGTAAATGTTTTGAAATAGCCACCATATATGCCGTTGTCCCGATTTTATTTCTTGGTCTTCTAGAATCCGTAATTTTTACCCAATGTGCCTCAAATCGGAAATCTAGAGGTATTCTACGATCTTAAAGAGGTATGCCGAAAATGGTGAGTATCGGTCCATGTTTTGATATAGCCCCAAATATGGACCGATCTCCCGATTTTTCTTCTTGGGCTTCTAGAATCCGTAGTTTATACCCAATTTTCCTGAAATTGGACATCTAGAGGTATTCTAGGAAAAAACGATATGCGCCAAAAATGGTGATTATCGGACCATGTTTCCATATAGCCCCCATATAGACCGATCTCAAGATTTACTTCTTGGGCTTCTAGAATCTATAGTTTTTTTTTTCAATTTGCCTGAAATTGGAAATCTAGAGGTATTCTAGAACTATAAAGGGGTGTGCCGAATATATTCAGTATCGGTACAGTTTTTGGTATAGCTCCCTTGTTGAATTTCTGGGGTTTTCTTTTTTTGGAATCTTTTGCAAAAAATTTCAATTGTAGCAAATAAACACCAGATGGAAGTTTGAACGAACTGACGGGCATACTACACCTGCAAAAAAGTAAACTGTTTCATAGGAAGAATAAACTAAATCGTTCGAAGATTGAACTACTTTATAACCACGTTTAGTTCATAAAATATTTGGGACATACCTAGGTCAGGTTAGATTAGGTGCACAGCCCAATGTATCAGGATCACTTAGACTATTCAGTCCATTGTGATACCACTGGGTGCTGCCCGATTCTATGTTAAGGTCAATGACAAGGGACCTCCTTTTTATAGCCGAGCCCGAACGGCGTTCCACATTGCCGTTAAGCTTTGAAACAATCAGAAATTTCACCAGTATTACTGAGGTGGGATAATCCACCGCTGAACAACTTTTTGGTGTTCGGTCGAAGCAGGAATCGAACCCACTAACTTGTGTATGCAAGGTGGGCATGCTAACCATTGCACCTCGGTGTCTCTCTAATACTTAACAAGTATATACGGCCGTAAGTTCGGCCAGGACGAATCTTATGTACCCTCCACCATGGATACCGGTGGCAAGGTATCCAGAATTGAAATATGGGGGCTATATGGGGGCTATATACAATTATGAACTTGATATGGACCAATTATTGTGTGCCTGGGAATCGATTTATCTGAGGGCCATATATAACTATAGAACGATATGGACCTAGTTAGGCATGGTTGTCAACGACCACAATGTACCAAATTTCAACTACTCGGATGAAATTTGCTCTTCCAAAAGGCTCCAAAACCAAATCTCGGGATCGGTTTATATGGGACTATGTATAATTATGGACTGATATGGACCACTTTTGGCATGGTTGTTAAATATCATATACTACCACCACGTACCATATTTCAAGCAGGACGGATGAATTTTGCTTCTCCAAAAGGCATCGGAGGTTAAATCTGGGGATCGGTTTATATGGGAGCTATATATAATTATGGACCGATGTGGACTAATTTTTGCATGGTTGTTAGAGACCATATACTAACACCATGTACCAAATTTCAAGTGAATCAGATGAATTTTGGTCTTCCAAGAGGCTCCTGAGGTCAAATCTGGTGATCGGTTTATATGGGGGCTATATATAATTATTGACCGATGTGGACCAATTTTTGCATGGTTGTTAGAGACCATATGCTAACACCATGTATCAAATTTCAGCCGGATCGAATGAAATTTGCTTCTCTTAGCGGCCTCGCAAGCCAAATCGGGGGATCGGTTTATATGGGAGCTATATATAATTATGGACCGATGTGGACCAATTTTTGCATGGTTGTTAAATACCATATGCTAACACCATGTACCAAATTTCAGCCGGATCGGATGAAATTTGCTTCTCTTAGAGGCTCCGAAAGTCAAATCGTGGGATCGGTTTATATGGGGGCTATATATAATTATGGACCGATGTGGACCAATTTTTGCATAGTTGTTAGAGACCATATACTAACACCATGTACCAAATTTCAGCCGGATCGGATGAAATTTTCTTCTCTTAGAGGCTTCGCAAGCTAAATCTGGGGATCGGTTTATATGGGGGCTATATATAATTATGGACCGATGTGGAGCAATTTTTGCATGGTTGTTAGAGACCATATACCAACATCATGTACCAAATTTCAGCCGGATCGGATGAAATTTTCTTCTCTTTGAGGCTCCGCAAACCAAATCTGGGGATCGGTTTATATGGGGGCTATATATAATTATTGACCGATGTGGACCAATTTTTGCATGGTTGTTAGAGACCATATACTAACACCATGTACCAAATTACAGCCGGATCAGATGAAATTTGCTTCTCTTAGAGCAATCGAAAGCCAAATCTGAGGGTCCCTTTATATGGGGGCTATACGTAAAAGTGGACCGATATGGCCCATTTACAATACCATCCGACCTACATCAATAGCAACTACTTGTGCCAAGTTTCAAGTCGATTGCTTGTTTCGTTCGGAAGTTAGAGTGATTTCAACAGACGGACATGCTCAGATCGACTCAGAATTTCACCACGACCCAGAATATATATACTTTATGGGGTCTTAGAGCAATATTTCGATGTGTTACAAACGGAATGACAAAGTTAATATCCCCCATACTATGGTGGAGTGTATAATTAAATATTTTCATAAATACAATGAAATTTTTCCTTAATGTTATGATTTTAATGAACATTTACATTCTCCCAGTGAAAATTGTCAGAATTGCATTGACTCAATTTTACTGAAAAATTTCTTTGTGTGTAAAGGTTGTCGAAAAATACTTTTTTTATGGTGGCTTACAAAGTATCTGCCATATGTTGTCCAGCAAAGTTTTGAAATTCTCTTTTCCTGTTTTTTTTTTTTTTTTTTGAGAAATTTTTGTTTTTCACTTTTCCTTCTGATCGTGCTTTTTGGAAGGGGGACAACAAAATGCTAAAGCTTTTCTTGGTTTCCTTTTGCATATTTCCCTGGAATCCATTCAAATGTCAATTTATTTGGTTTATATATAAAAAGGTGCGGATCTTTTGTTTTATGATTTCTATTAAGCCCCCTCCACTTACCCCATCAGGTCGAAACAGTGGCAATATATCAGAGGAGGGGATCATTTCGATTTTGTTGAATGTTTTCCCCATTTTTGGTTTAAAGGAGTTACATATTTTTGTTTTCTGGTTGTCATAATTTCGTTTGTTTTTGTCCCAAACCATTGTTCTCCTTAGTATTGACACTCAATTAGTTTTATTGAATGTTCATAATAATTGGATAATTTTTCGTTTTATGGATGAGAAACTTTAGCCAAATGGACATTCTTTGTGGGTCCATTATTATGTGGCTATGCCAAAAATAGAGACATCGTGGGAGGTTGGTATATTTTATTGATAATTGATATTCCATTATTAGAGGTCTATTTATATAATGGGTCGGATGGAGTATTATAAATATCGCAGTAGGGTGTTCAGTCAATGCTCATTTAAAAACGGGATTAAAAAAATCCATATGTTCGATGTGGGATCGAAACTAAAAAGTGTCGTATATGTCAAATTTTCCATCTTCCCTTGGCGTACGCGAAGCTCTGAGGATCAAATCAACTAGAGTTTTGGAAACAAAATTAAGTGCTGGGCCTACTAGGGTTATCTTTTTGTATTTCGGGATTTGAGAACAAAAACATATATTAATAATCGAAAATCGTTTTATTGTTTTTCAAAATATTCCCCACTGTTGCATGTATTTGAACTAATTGTCGAAACACTTTTGCCATTCAGATTCCAACACATGCATTATGAATGCATTAGCCGCTTCTTCAGGTATCGAAAAATTTTGACCTCTTATTTTACGTTAATAAATGAAGTCATTCGTATATAAAATCAATTTCCATACAATTAAAATGTTGACAAAATTGCCTATAGAAACAAAATTTTTTATAGAAACAAAATTTTAACAAAATTTTCTATAGAAATAACATTTTGACAAAATTTTCTATAAAAAAAATTATGGAAAAAGTTTCGACAGAAATAAAAGTTTGACAAAATTTTTATAAAAATAAAATTTTGGCAAAATTTCGTGCAGAAATAAAATGTTGACAAAAATTTCCACAGAAAAAAAATTATGGAAAAAAGTTTCGACAAAAATAAAAGTTTAAAAAAGTTAAAAATTTCGACAGAAATAAAAGTTTGGCAAAATTTATTATAAAAACAAGTAAAGAAAGTCTAAAGTCGGGCGGTGCCTACTATATTATACCCTGCACCACTTTGTAGATCTAAATTTTCGATACAATATCACATCCGTCAAATGTGTTGGGAGCTATATATAAAGGTTTGTTCCAAATACATACATTTAAATATCACTCGATCTGGAAGAATTTGATAGACTTTTACAAAATCTATAGACTCAAAATTTAAGTTGGCTAATGCACTAGGGTGGAACACAATTTTAGTAAAACATTTAAATCTGAAGCAAGTTTAAGGAAACTTCGCAAAAGTTTATTTATGATTTATCGCTCGATATATATGTATTAGAAGTTTAGGAAAATTAGAGTCATTTTTACAACTTTTCGACTAAGCAGTGGCGATTTAACAAGGAAAATGTTGGTATTTTGACCATTTTTGTCGAAATCAGAAAAACATCTATATGGGAGCTACATCTAAATCTGAACCGATTTCAATAAAAATTTTGCACACATGACTATATTACTAATTGTACTCTTAGTGCAAAATTTCAACCAAATTGGGCCCATATAAGACGATATCGGGCGAAAAATATATATGGAAGCTATATCTAAATCTGAACCGATTTCAATCAAATTTAGCACACATAACTATACTACCAATTGTACTCATTGTGCTAATCAAGATAAAACTCTGGCTTCTGGGACCATATAAGTGACTATCGGGCGAAAGATATATATGGGAGCTATATCTAAATCTGAATCGATTTCAACCAAATTTGGCACGTATAGCTACAATGCTAAATCTACTCCCTCTACTCAACCAAATTGGGCCAAAACTCTGCCTTTTAGGACCATATTAGTCCATATCGGGCGAAAGATATACATATGGGAGCTATATTTAATCTGAACCGATTTCAATCAAATTTGGCACAACTGACTACACGACTAAGTATTATGTTTGTACAAAATTTCAAGCAAATCGGTATAAAACTCTGGCTGCTGGGTCCATATTAGTGCATATCGGGCGAAAGATATATATGGGAGCTATATTTAAATCTGAACCGATTTCTTCCAAAATCAATAGGGTTCTATTCTGACCCAAATTATGAACATGAACCAAATTTGAAGGCGATTGGACTTAAATTGCGACCTAGACTTTGATCACAAAAATGTGTTCACAGACAGACGGACGGACGGACGGACAGACGGAAATGGTCATATCGACTCAGGGACCCACCCTGAGCATTATTGCCAAAGCCACCATGTGACTATCTCGTCTCTTTCTGGGTGTTACAAACATATGCACTAACTTATAATACCCTGTTCCACAGTGTGGCGCAGGGTATAAAAATAAAATTTTGACACAATTTCGTGTAGCAATAAAAATTTTACAAAATGTTCCACAGAAATAAAATTATGGAAAAAATATAGATAGAAATAAAAGTTTGACAAAGTATTTTATAAAAATAAAATTTGGACAAATTTTTCTGTTGAAATTAAATTTTGAGAAAATATCTACAGAAATAAAATTTTGACAAAATTTTCAATAGAAATCAAATATTGACAAAATTTCTATAGAAATAAATTTTGGCAAAATTTTCTATAGATATAACAGCTCGACAAAATTTTTAATAGAAATAAAACGTTGACAAAATTACCTATAGAAACAAAATTTTGACCAAATTTTCAATAGAAATAAAATTTTGACAAAATTTTCTGTAGAAAAAAATTTATGGAAAAAATTTCGACAGAAATAAAAGTTTGACAAAATTTCATTATAAAAATAAAATTTTGGCAAACACGAAATAGAAATAAAATTTTGACAAAATTTTCTACGGAACTAAAATTATGGAAAAAGTATAAATAGACAAAATATTTTATAAAAATAAAATGTTGACCAAATTTTCCATTGCAATTAAATTTTGACAAAATTTTCAATAGAAATAAAATTTTGACAAAATTTTCAATAGAAATAAAATTTTGACAAAATTTTCAATAGAAATAAAATTTTGACAAAATTTTTATAGATATAAAATTTTGGCAAAATTTTCTAAAGGAATAAAAGTTCGAACAAATTTTTAATAGAAATAAAATTTTGGCAAAATTGCAAAAAAAATTGACAAAATTTTCTATAGAAATAAAATTTTGACAAAATTTTCTATAGAAACAAAATTTGACAAAATTTTCTGTAGAAATAAGTTTTTGATAGAATTTTCTATAGCAATAAAATTACGGAAAAAGTTTCGACAGAAATAAAAGTTTAACAAAATTTTTTATAAAAATAAAATTTTGGCAAAATTTCGTGTAGAAATAATTTTTTGTTGTTGTTTTGATGTCAGCTTTAAGACCATTGTGTTGACTAAACTACAAGAGTAGCTTAACCAACAGTGGAAAAGAATGTTTGTCAAATTTATTTGGGCAACACAATGGTCAACACAATGGTTTTAAAGCTGAGATCAAAACAATAAATATGATTGAAGTACAAACCCACAATAAAAAACAAAACACGAATGAAATAAAATTCTGCCAAGATTTTCCACAGAAATAACATTATGGAAAAAGTATAGATAGAAATAAAAGTTTGACAAAATTTTTTATAAAAATAAAATTTTGACAAAATTTTCTAATGAAATTAAATTTTGACAAATTTTGTAAAGAAATAATTTTTTTACAAAATTTTCAATAGAAATAAAATATTGACAAAATAAAATAGAAATAAAATTTTGACAGAAATTTCTATAGATATAAAATTTTGGCAAAATTTTCTATAGAAAGAAAGGTTCGACCAAATTTTTAATAGAAATAAAATGTTAACAAAATTACCTATAGAAACAAAATTTTGACAACATTTTCTATAGAAATAAAATTTTGACAAAATTTTCTGTAGAAATAAAATTATGGAAAAAATTTCGACAGAAATAAAAGTTTGGCAAAATTTATTAAAGGGTGATTCTTTTGAGGTTAGGATTTTCATGCATTAGTATTTGACAGATCACGTGGGATTTCAGACATGGTGTCAAAGAGAAAGATGCTCAGTATGCTTTGACATTTCATCATGAATAGACTTACGATCTGCCACAACGTCGAATTTTCAGTGAATGGGCCCTAGAAAAGTTGGCAGAAAATCCGCTTTTTTATCGACAAATTTTGTTCAGCGATGAGGCTCATTTCTGGTTGAATGGCTACGTAAATAAGCAAAATTGCCGCATTTGGAGTGAAGAGCAACCAGAAGCCGTTCAAGAACTGCCCATGCATCCCGAAAAATGCACTGTTTGGTGTGGTTTGTACGCTGGTGGAATCATTGGACCGTATTTTTTCAAAGATGCTGTTGGACGCAACGTTACGGTGAATGGCGATCGCTATCGTTCGATGCTAACAAACTTTTTGTTGCCAAAAATGGAAGAACTGAACTTGGTTGACATGTGGTTTCAACAAGATGGCGCTACATGCCACACAGCTCGCGATTCTATGGCCATTTTGAGGGAAAACTTCGGAGAACAATTCATCTCAAGAAATGGACCGGTAAGTTGGCCACCAAGATCATGCGATTTGACGCCTTTAGACTATTTTTTGTGGGGCTACGTCAAGTCTAAAGTCTACAGAAATAAGCCAGCAACTATTCCAGCTTTGGAAGACAACATTTCCGAAGAAATTCGGGCTATTCCGGCCGAAATGCTCGAAAAAGTTGCCCAAAATTGGACTTTCCGAATGGACCACCTAAGACGCAGCCGCGATCAACATTTAAATGAAATTATCTTCAAAAAGTAAATGTCATGGACCAATCTAACGTTTCAAATAAAGAACCGATGAGATTTTGCAAATTTTATGCGTTTTTTTTTTTTTAAAGTTATCAAGCTCTTAACAAATCACCCTTTATAAAAATAAAATTTTGACAAAATTTCTATAGATATAAAATTTTGGCAAAATTTTCGATAGAAGGAAAGGTTCGGCCAAAATTTTAATAGAAATAAAATGTTGACAAAATTACCTATAGAAACAAAATTTTCTATAGAAATAAAAATTTTTACAAAATTTTCTGTAGAAATAAAATTATGGGAAAAAATTCGACAGAAATAAAAGTTTGAAAAAATTTCATTATAAAAATAAAATTTTGGCAAAATTTCGTGTAGAAATAAAATTTTGACAAAATTTTCCACAGAAATAAAATTATGGAAAAAGTATAGATTACAAAATATTTTAGAAAAATAAAATTTTGACCAAATTTTCCATTGAAATTAAATTTTGACAAAATTTTGTACAGAAATAAAATTCTGACAAAATTTTCAATAGAAATAAAATTTTGACAAAATTTCTATAGATATGAAATTTTGACAAAATTTTCTTAAGAAATAAAATTTTGGCAAAATTTCGAAAAAAAAATTGAAAAAAATTTCTATAGAAATACAATTTTGACACAATTTTCTACAGAAACAAAATTTTTGCCAAAATTTTCTATAGCAATAAAATTATGGAAAAAGTTTCGACAGAAATAAAAGTTTGACAAAAATTTTTATAAAAATAAAATTTTGGCGAAATTTTGTGTAGAAATAAAATTTTGACAAAATTTTCCACAGAAATAAAATTATCGAAAAAGTATAGATAGAAATAAAAGTTTGACAAAATCTTCTATAGAAATAAAATTTTGACAAAATTTTCTATAGAAATAAAATTTAAAAAAAATTCTATTTTCTTATTTTGGCAAAATTTTCTATAGAAATAAAAGTTCAACCAAATTTTTAATAGAAATAATATTTTGACAAAATTTCTATAGATAAACAATTTTGGCAAACATTTCTATAGAAATAAAATTTTGGTAAAAAAATTGAAAAAATTTTCTATAGAAATAGAATTTTGAAATAAAAAATTTTTTGTATAGAAAAAAATTTTGGCAAAATTTCATATAGAAATAAAATATTGGCAAAATTACCTATAGAAATAAAATTTTGACAAAATTACCTATAGAAACTACAGAAATAAAAGTTTGGCAAAATTTATTATAAAAATAAAATTTTGACAAAATTTCTATAGATATAAAATTTTGGCAAAATTTTCGATAGAAGGAAAGGTTCGGCCAAAATTTTAATAGAAATAAAATGTTGACAAAATTACCTATAGAAACAAAATTTTCTATAGAAATAAAAATTTTTACAAAATTTTCTGTAGAAATAAAATTATGGGAAAAAAATTCGACAGAAATAAAAGTTTGAAAAAATTTCATTATAAAAATAAAATTTTGGCAAAATTTCGTGTAGAAATAAAATTTTGACAAAATTTTCCACAGAAATAAAATTATGGAAAAAGTATAGATAGACAAAATATTTTAGAAAAATAAAATTTTGACCAAATTTTCCATTGAAATTAAATTTTGACAAAATTTTGTACAGAAATAAAATTCTGACAAAATTTTCTTAAGAAATAAAATTTTGGCAAAATTTCGAAAAAAAATGGAAAAAAATTTCTATAGAAATACAATTTTGACACAATTTTCGTCAGAAACAAAATTTTTGCCAAAATTTTCTATAGCAATAAAATTATGGAAAAAGTTTCGACAGAAATAAAAGTTTGACAAAAATTTTTATAAAAATAAAATTTTGGCGAAATTTTGTGTAGAAATAAAATTTTGACAAAATTTTCCACAGAAATAAAATTATCGAAAAAGTATAGATAGAAATAAAAGTTTGACAAAATCTTCTATAGAAATAAAATTTTGACAAAATTTTCTATAGAAATAAAATTTAAAAAAAATTCTATTTTCTTATTTTGGCAAAATTTTCTATAGAAATAAAAGTTCAACCAAATTTTTAATAGAAATAATATTTTGACAAAATTTCTATAGATAAACAATTTTGGCAAACATTTCTATAGAAATAAAATTTTGGTAAAAAAATTGAAAAAATTTTCTATAGAAATAGAATTTTGAAATAAAAAATTTTTTGTATAGAAAAAAATTTTGGCAAAATTTCATATAGAAATAAAATATTGGCAAAATTACCTATAGAAATAAAATTTTGACAAAATTACCTATAGAAACAAAATTTTGAAAAAAATTTCTATTTTCTACAGAAAATTTTGACAACATTTTCTGTAGAAATAAAATTATGGAAAAAATTTCGACAGAAATAAAAGTTTGGCAAAATTTATTATAAAAATTAAAATTTGGCAAAATTTCGTATAGAAATAAAATTTTGACAAAATTTTCTGTAGAAATAAACTTATGGAAAAAATTTCGACAGAAATAAAAGATTGACAAATTTTTTTCTAAAAATAAAATTTTGACAGAATTTTACACAGAAATAAAATTAAGGAAAAAGTATCGATAGAAATAAAAGCGTGACAAAATTTTCAATAGAAATAAAGTTTTGATACAGATTTGTATAGAAATAAAATTTGGACAAAATTTCTATAGAAATAACATTGTCTATAGAAATAAAATTTTGGAAAAAGTTTCGATAGAAATATAAAAACATAATTTTGAAAAAATTTTCTATAGAAATAAAATTTGGACAAAATTTTCTGTAGAAGTAAAATTTTCTGTAGAAGTAAAGTTATGGAAAAAAATTCGACAGAAATAAAAGTTTTGCAAAATTTATTATAAAAATAAAATTTTGACAGAATTTTCCACAGAAATAAAATTAAGGAAAAAGTATCGATAGAAATAAAAGCGTGACAAAATTTTCTATAGAAATAAAATTTTGGCAAAATTTCGTATAGAAATAAAATTTCGACAAAATTTTCTGTAGAAATAAAATTATGGAAAAAAATTTCGGCAGAAATAAAAGATTGACAAAATTTTTTTTTAAAATAAAATTTTGACAGAATTTTCCACAGAAATAAAATTAAGGAAAAAGTATCGATAGAAATAAAAGCGTTACAAAATTTTCTATAGAAATAAAATTTTGGCAAAATTTCGTATAGAAATAAAATATTGATAAAATTTCCTATAGAAATAAAATTTGGATAAAATTTTCTATAGATATAATGTTTTGATACAGATTTGTATAGAAATATAATTTGGACAAAATTTCTATAGAAATAACATTTTGACAAAATTGTCTATAGAAATAAAATTTGGGAAAAAAACTTTCGATAGAAATAAAAATAAAATTTTGAGAAAAATTTAAATAAAATTTTTACAAAATTTTCTATAGAAATAAAATTTTGACAGAATATAGAAATATTTATTTGTAATTTTTTTGTAGTTTTGTGGTAATTTTTTTCAGGTTTTGGTAAATTATTTTTTGCGCGAGTGGTAACCGTGCTTTTCCATAGCCCAAAAACTCTATGGTCAGGTGACATGAAATATGATTGCAATTCGTCCATCAAGTTAGTTCAAGCAAACAATTGTATTAAAAGCAAATGCCATATATATTTATTTTTATTTGTGTTTTTATTTTTTTCGTTTTGGAAATGATCAAATAACCATAAACCCATGGTAATATGAAACATATGCATGTCCATCCATGGAAATGACCAACAAACCGATGAAAACGAAAACTAACCTCAATACAAAAATTATTCCCATTGTAATTTTCACTATGAAACTCGGGTGTCGGGTGTTTCTCTGCATCGACTCAGACAATTGGATCGAATTATGGACAGATCGAAATGAAATCTAGCACCGGCAATAACAAAAACATTATCAACAATATTTGCTAACATTGGTGCATATAAGCGATTATATTACCAAACGAACTACGACCATGCGCATTTGTTATCTAAAGCGTCGGTGTTTTACAGGTGCGTTTGCAGGTGTTTCCCACCATCACGGCAAACATTGCCATTAAATGTGGCTCAGAAATGAAAAGCAGACCAGCAGCAGCAATAGGAAAAAACTACAACGAACACACACACACACACACGTTGGCCACCACCACTCAACAAATCAAGTAACCCCATTGACTATTTGGTCTATCCATTGGATCAGTTGCCGAAGTCCAATATACCCACAATGAAAATGAAAAGCAAAAAAAAAAACTAGAAGAAAAAACAACAACAACAAAACGAAAACGCAACTTTAATGTTAGCTGACCGATGAGGATAAATGCTGCTTCTATTGGCGGCGCCCAAGTGGTCATTTGTGGCTAACAAACTCTGAAGTGTGTTTGTAAATCGACCAAAACTGCAACTGTACAACACTCACACTGTGATCCACGAACTCTAACCGACCACATGATCGAATTCAATCGACCACGGACCCCCCTCTAACTTCGTATTGGGGCCAGGGATGGAAAATGCAGTACTATAGTACTTTTTTCAATACTTTTTCACCCCGGTCAGTACCGTAGTACTCCCGCGAAGGATTTAGTACCTTTTGTGTAGACATTTTTGAGTCGATATCAGATTTATGGTACAATGGCTTTGACAAAATATTTTAATATTTTGAGAAAGTCTTTATCAACCTTATTTGGTAATAGTCTTTTACAAATATGGCAAAACAGACATGTTCATGAGGGATAAATATCTCGATTTTGTAAAAGACATAGTCAAAAACAGGATTTTATTGAACTTCAAGAATGTTTTAGTCGAAAAAAGAATGCGATTCTATATTATCGATTTTTTATTTCGGTAGAAAATGTTGTCAAAATTTTATTTCTATATAGAATTTTTGCAAAATTTTATTTTTATAGAAAATTTTGTAAAAATTTTATTTCTATAGGAAATTTTTGCAAAATTTTATTTCTATAGAAAAAATTTTGAAAATTTTTTTTCTATAGAAAAGTTTTGCAAAATTTTATTTATATAGAAAATTTTGTCAAAATTTTATTTTCTTTAAAATTCAGTCTCTTGACAATAATCTTCCAGTGAAATTTTTGTTGAAATTTAGTAAAAAGTACCTTTCCGCTCAAAAAATACCTTTTTTGTACTTTCTTAAAAATTGTCTTTTCCATCCCTGATTGGGGCATGGAGCATAATATGGTCGCAGATACATAGTCGTTGTCTACTCTCTCTCTCTCTCTATCTCGATCATCTTGTGGTGAGTTTCATTTACCATATTGACGACAGTTATGTTGAGCTTTAAGGCAAGAGAAACTTCAAGTGACGTTACACAAATTACCAAACTGTTAATAGATCGATGTTGCCATAGCAAAGTAACCCACCATACAATGTAAGACGACATTCACTCGGACGATAATATTTACAATAAAATGTACATATTTTCATTAACAGTGGTAATTTCTATTACACTAATAGAAAAAGTTTCGTTATATTAATGACATGTGTTGTTAAAAGTCAGCCAATGAAACCAATTCGTTAATACAACGAAATTTTTCGTTATTATAACGAATTTTCTGTTAATCATCGTAACGTTTCGTACTATTTACGAATATTTTCATTGTATTAATGAAAATTGTTCGTTATATCAATGAAAAATTTTCATTGGCTGACTTTTAATGACATATTATTTGTGTGTACATACTCAACACTGAAAATATGAGTTATTTGAGCCGATGTGTGAGAGCTCGCATTGCGAAGAGTGATCTGTCTTGGGCGGTTGGTTTTCCTGATTTCTTGGAATAAACAAATGATTGTGTACCACTCAGAATTGGGTGGTCCACTTTTTGTTGGATTTGGCTCATCTTGAAGCATCCATGCAGTCGACTGCTGTTTACTTTTGGCCTCATACGTGTAAATTCACGCATTTCATTTTGATATCACGTAAAGTACGGCGAATGAGTATCACTAGTGAACAGTGACAATGACAGTGAAATGTTTCGTGAACCATTGCTTTCGTTCTCATCGTATGTGGAGACGATCCTGTATGCTACGTAACAATTGCAATCGCTCGTATCTTACGTGGAGACACTTCTGTAAGCAAAATAGTGATTACCTTCGAAGTATTCCGTAAGCACCGAAACAATTGTCATAACGCCTACCTTACGCGGAGATGCGCCAGTAAGTACCATTGCCATTGTTCGAACTAGAGGTGTGCGTGCGACACGAAATTCTCGTGACACGCATCAGGTGAGTCGTGAACAAAATCGAAAGCAACTCTCGTGAATATGCGTGAAGGGGACTAAAATAAATATGTCGTGCGAGAGAAACAAAATCGTGTCGTGAATTTGCGTGAATAGAATTTCTGCAAAATCACGCTCACGAAAATAATCACGATTTAATTCACACTCGTATGTTAACTGAAATTAATTTAGCTCTCGAACTATGTTCTATTTTTGAATTTTGTTACCTTTGCTGATTTCCGTTTGGAAAATATCGTGAATGTCGTGAATTTCTCTAAATGGTTTTACTGCAAAATGGAACGCCATTCAGACGCGGCTATAAAAAGCAGGTCCCTTGTCATTGAGCTTAACATGGAATAGGGCAGCACTCAGTGATAAGAGATAAGTTCACCACTGTGGTATCACAATGGACTGAATAGTCTAAGTGAGCCTAAGATATCGGGCTGCCACTATAACTAACCTAACCTAACCTACCACCACTCGCTGCACATGGAATGCCGCTTCAGGCCACGTGCAGCCATACGTTCGTAGGTGGAAATGCCAGGGGTATTGTCGTGTCAAAACACCCCCGTCTAGAAATGGAGCAATGTCCTTCGACTTCCCAAGCCGACCATACCCTAAGCCGCAGTGTCAGCCATTTATGATGCCGTTTTTCCCCCAAGCAACGCTTCACGTGCAAAGTACTCAACTCCAGCACAGACGCAGTGCCGTTCCAGGCCACATCAAATCTTCGTAATTCATCAATAAAGATCACTAAAATCGAACCTAACATCTTTCATCTATTCGGACCTTGCAGGATTATAATAACACGCCGTGGTTTTCCTGCCAACAAAAAAAAAAGCAATCACGCTTGAATTCCATCACGAATAACTTTATTTCTGAATGCAATAGATAAAAAAATTTGCAGTGCTTCCAATCATGCGGATGGGAAAAAATCAGACTATCATCTTTGTTGTAAGGCTAGTGTCCGCTTGCCCCTTTATGCAAACATTTCTTTCGTTAAATTTCATTAAATACCAACTCGATTTTTATACCCTCCACCATAGGATGGGGGTATATTAACTTTGTCATTCCATTTGTAACACATCGAAATATTGCTCTAAGACCCCATAAAGTATATATATTCTGGGTCGTGGTGAAATTCTGAGTCGATCTGACCATGTCCGTCCGTCCGTCTGTTGAAATCACGCTAACTTCCGAACGAAACAATCTATCGACTTGAAACTTGGCACAAGTAGTTGTTATTGATGTAGGTCGGATGGTATTGCAAATGGGCCATATCGGTCCACTTTTACGTATAGCCCCCATATAAACGGACCCCCAAATTTGCGATTGCTCTAAAAGAAGCAAATTTCATCCGATCAGGCTGAAATTTCGTACAGGGTGTTAGTATATGGTCTCTAACAACCATGCAAAAATTGGTCCATATCGGTCCATAATTATATATAGCCCCCATATAAACCGATCCCCCGATTTGGCTTGCGGAGCCTCTAAGAGAAGCAAATTTCATCCGATCCGGCTGAAATTTGGTACATGGTGTTGGTATATGTTCTCTAATGACCATGCAAAAATTGTTCCACATCGACCCATAATTATATATAGCCCCCATATAAGCCGATCCCCAGATTTGACCTCTAGAGCCTCTTAGAGGAGCAAACTTCAACCGATCCGGTTGAAATTTGGTACGCGGTGTTAGTATATGGTCTCTAACAACCATGCAAGAATTGGTCCATATCGGTCCATAATTATATATAGCCCCCATATAAATCGATCCCCAGATTTCTCCTCCGGAGCCTCTTGGAGGAGCAAAATTCATCGGATCCGGTTGAAATTTGGAACATGGTGTTAGAATGTGGTCTTTAACAAATACGCAAGAATTGGTCCATATCGGTTCATAATTATATATAGCCCCCATATAAACGGTTCCCCAGATTTGATCTCCGGAGCCTCTTGGAGGAGCAAAATTCATCCGATCCGGTTGAAATTTGCAACGTGGTGTTAGTATAAGGCCGCTAATAGCCATGCCAAAATTGGTCCATATCGGCCTATAGTTATATATAGCCGATCCCCAATCACACAAAAATTAGACCATATCGGTTCATAATCATGATTGCCACTCGAGCCAAAAATAATCTACCAAAATTTTATTTTTATAGAAAACATTGTCAAAATGCTATTTCTATAGAAAATTTTGTCAAAATTTTATTTCTATAGAAAATTTTGTCAAAATTTTATTTCTATAGAAAATTTTATCAAAATTTTATTTCTATAGAAAATTTTTTCCAAATTTTATTTTGTCAAAATTTTATTTCTATAGAAATTTAAAATTAAAACTTAAAGGGTACATAAGCTTCGGCCTGGCCGAACTTACGGCCGTATATACTTGTTGTTTGCTGGGTTATCCATTACTCCATGTAATAATTATCGAGGAGCTAAAATAACTGTTAACCACTTCCAACTGCCTATATGTCAGCTGAGCGAGAAGCAAAAAAAAAAAATGGAAATATTTGTAATTATTTATAACATTTTTTTTTTGTCTTCAAATACTCGTTCATATTCATAGCAATGCCATGAAATAATAATGGTGTGAAAATTATAATTAACTATTTAATATTTCTATATATGTGTGTGGTCACAATAAATACCAGCCACTTTTATGACAACTCCGTTTGTCAGTTTCTCAAGATAATAAACTTTGCAGTTTCCGCTTGGGGTTTGTGGGGAAGGTGGGTTGGCTATGGTGAACACAATGTAGCGGACAAATGTACGACCGTCTAACTGCTATGAGTGACGTTTAAACAATAGATCATTGTTTTTTCCTATGGATTTTGATTTTTAATTATGTGACTGGGATTGAACTCGATCACCGTCACACCCCTCGATTATTAGCAGGGTGCAAATGCTATTTTCGTAAACAATTTCTGGCGATTGATTGCATTTGCTATGTGGTTTTACTTTGTTTGGGATGAGTGACTGGTAATTTTGTCAGCTGGTCTATTGCAAATGTCAGGCTTTGCAATTAAAATGTCAAGTGGGAGCAAGAGAGAAGAAGAGAGAATCAATGGTGATTTTGATTAAAATATACATTTGACATGTGTTTTTGAAACAGTTTCATGTGAGCTCATATTTAACTATGAATGAAGAGTTTAGGAAAATTGAATACAACTATACGAGGGTTGCGTTTATATATTTCGGGATTAGAAACCAAAAACAAGAATATACGGCCGTAAGTTCGGCCAGGCCGAAGCTTATGTACCCTCCACCATGGATTGTGTAGAAGGTTAAAGTTAGGTTAAAGTGGCAGCCCGATTAAGATTCAGGCTCACTTAGACTATTCAGTCCATTGTGTAGAAACTTCTACTGAAGGCTGTCATCCACAATCGAATTACTTGGGTTGCGGTAACTTTTGCCGATGACAAAGTATCTTAAAACTTCCTAATACCGTAATATATACCACGTAGTCCATACGTGCTATACACTAAACTTAAAATGGCCGATTAAATAGGTATATAATTAAGTTTGACAAAATTTTCAATAGAAATAAAATTTTGACAAAATAAAATTTTGACAACATTTTCTATATAAGTAAAATTTAGACAAAATTTTCTATAGAAATACGATTTTACCAAAATTTTCTATAGAAATAACATTTTGACAAAATTTTCTATAGAAATAAATTTTTTACAAAATTTTCAAAAGATATAAAATTCTGACAACATTTCTGACAAATTTTGCCAAAATTTTCTATAGAAATAAAATTTGACAAAATTTTCTATTTTTGCTCAAGTGGCAAGCATGATTATGAACCGATATGGACCAATTTTTGTGTGATTGGGGATCGGCTATATATAACTATAGACCGATATGGACCATTTTTGGCATGGTTATTAGCGGCCATATATTAACACCACGTTGCAAATTTCAACCGGATCGGATGAATTTTGCTCGTCCAAGTGGCTCCGGAGTTCAAATCTGGGGATCGGTTTATATAGGGGCTATATATAATTATGGACTGATAAGGACCAATTTTTGAATGGTTTTTAGAGACTATATGCTAATACCATGTAGCAAATTTCAGCCGGATCGGATGAAATTCAATATAAACGGACCCCTAAATTTGGCTTGCGATTGCTCTACGAGCAGCAAATTTCTTCCGATCCTGCTGAAATTTGGTACATGGTGTTAATATATGGTCTCTAACAACCACGCCAAAATTGGTCCATATCGGTCAATAATTATATATAGCCCCCATATAAACCGATCCCCCGATTTGGCTTTCAGAGCCTCTATGAGAAGCAAATTTCATCCGATCCGGCTGAAATTTGGTACATGGTGTTACTATATTGTCTCTAACAACCATGCAAAAATTGGTCCACATCGGTCCATAATTATATGTATATAGCCCTTATACAAATCTATCCCCAGATTTGGCTTGCGGAGCCTCAAGGAGAAGCAAATTTCATCCTATACGGCTGAAATTTGGTACATGGTATTAGTATATGGTATCTAACAACCACGCAAACATTGGTCCATATGGGTCCATAATTATATATAGCCCCCATATAAACCGACCCCCAGATTTGAACTCCGGAGCCTCTTAGAGGGGGGCAAAATTCATCCGATCCGGTTGAAATTTGGTACGTGGTGTTAGTATATGGTCTCTAACAACCATGCAAAAATTGGTCCATATCGGTCCATAATTATATATAGCCCCCATATAAACAGACCCCCAAATTTGGCTAGCGATTGCTCTACGAGAAGCAAATTTCTTCCGATCCTGCTGAAATTTGGTACATGGTGTTAATATATGGTCTCCAATACTTATGCAAAAATTGGACCATATCGGTCAATAATTATATATAGGCCCCATATAAACCGATCCCCCGATTTGGCTTTCAGAGCATCTAAGAGAATCAAATTTTATCCGATCCGGCTGAAATTTGGTACATGGTGTTAGTATATTGTCTCTAACAACCATGCACAAATTGGTCCACATCGGTCCATAATTATATATAGCCCTTATATAAATCTATCCCCAGATTTGGCTTGCGGAGCCTCAAGGAGAAGCAAATTTCATCCGATACGGCTGAAATTTGGTACATGGTGTTAATATATGGTATCTAACAACCATGCAAAAATTGGTCCATATGGGTCCATAATTATATATAGCCCCCATATAAACCTATCCCCAGATTTGAACTCCGGAGCCTCTTAGAGGGGCAAAATTCATCCGAGCAGGCTGAAATTTGGTGCATGGTGTCAGTATGTGGTCTCTAACAACCATGCAACAATTGGTCCATATCGGTCCACTTTTACGTATAGTCCCCATATAAACGGACCACCAAATTTGGCTTGCGATTGCCCTAAGAGAAGCAAATTTCATCCGATCGGGCTGAAATTTGGAACATGGTGTTAGTATATGGTCTCCAACACTCATGCAAAAATTGGTCCATATCGGTCAATAATTATATATAGCCCCCATATAAACCGATCCCCCGATTTGGCTTTCAGAGCCTCTAAGAGAAGCAAATTTCATCCGATCGGGCTGAAATTTGGTACATGGTGTTAGTATATTGTCTCTAACAACCATACAAAAATTGGTCCACATCGGTCTATAATTATATATAGCCCTTATATAAATCTATCCCAAGATTTGGCTTGCGGAGCCACAAGGAGAAGTAAATTTCATCCGATACGGCTGAAATTTGGTACATGGTGTTAGTATATGGTCTCTAACAACCATGAAGAAATTGGTCCATATCGGTCCATAATTATATATAGCCCCCATATAAACCGATCCCCAGATTTGAACTCCGGAGCCTCTTAGAGGAGCAAAATTCATCCGATCCGGTTGAAATTTGGTACGTGGTGTTAGTATATGGTCTCTAACAACCATGCAAAAATTTGTCCATATCGGTTCATAATTATATATAGCCCCCATATAAACCGATTCCCAGATTTGGTTTGCGGATCCTCTAGGAGAAGCAAATTTCATCCGATCCGGCTGAAATTTGGTACATGGTATTAGTATATTGTCTCTAAGAACCATTCAAAAATTGGTCCATATCAGTCAATAATTATATATAGCCCCTATATAAACCGATCCCCAGATTTGAACTTTGGAGCCACTTGGACGAGCAAAATTCATCCGATCCGGTTGAAATTTGCAACGTGGTGTTAATGTATGGCCGCTAATAACCATGCCAAAATTGGTCCATATCTATAGTTATATATAGCCGATCCCCAATCACACAAAAATTGGTCCATATTGGTTCATAATCTTGCTTGCCACTCGAGCAAAAATAATCTAGCAAAATTTTATTTCTATAGAAAATTTTGGCAAAATTTTATTTCTGTAGAAAATGTTGTCAAAATTTGAATTCTGTAGAGAATGTTATCAAAATTTTAAATCTTTTGAAAATATTGTAAAAATTTTATTTCTATAGAAAATTTTGTCAAAATGTTATTTCTATAGAAAATTTTGTTAAAATCGTATTTCTATAGAAAATTTTGTCCAAATTTTACTTCTATAGAAAATGTTGTCAAAATTTTATTTCTATAGACAATTTTGTCAAACTTAATTATATACGTATTTAATCGGCCATTTTAAGTTTACTATATATACCACTTATGGACTACGTGGTATATATTACGGTATTAGGAAGTTTTAAGATGCTTTGTCATCGGCAAAAGTTACCGCAACCCAAGTAATTCGATTGTGGATGACAGTCTTCAGTAGTTTCTACGCAATCCATTGTGGAGGGTACATAAGCTTCGGCCTGGCCGAACTTACGGCCGTATATACTTGTTATTATTCAACATAGTTCCCTTCAAGAGCGATACAACGATTATAACGACCTTCCAATTTTTGGATACCATTTTGGTAGTACTCCTTCGGTTTTGCCTCAAAATAGGCCTCAGTTTCGGCGATCACCTCTTCATTGCAGCCAAATTTTTTCCCTGCGAGCATCCTTTTGAGGTCTGCGAACAAGAAAAAGTCGCTGGGGCCAGATCTGGAGAATACGGTGGGTGGGGAAGCAATTCGAAGCCCAATTCATGCATTTTGCCATCGTTCTCAATGACTTGTGGCACGGTGCGTTGTCTTGGTGGAACAAAACTTTTTTCTTCTTCATATGGGGCCGTTTTGCCGCGATTTCGACCTTCAAAAGCTCAAATAACGCCATATAATAGTCACTGTTGATGGTTTTTCCCTTCTCAAGATAATCGATAAAAATTATTCCATGCGCATCCCAAAAAACAGAGGCCATTACTTTGCCAGCGGACTTTTGAGTCTTTCCACGCTTCGGAGACGGTTCACGGCTGGCTGTCCACTCAGTCGACTGTCGATTGGACTCAGGAGTGTAGTGATGGAGCCATGTTTCATCCATTGCCACATATCGATGGAAAAACTCGGGTGTATTACGAGTTAACAGCTGCAAACACCGCTCAGAATCATCAACACGTTGTTGTTTTTGGTCAAATGTGAGCTCGCGCGGCACCCATTTTGCACAGAGCTTCCGCATATCAAAATATTGATGCATGATATGACCAACACGTTCCTTTGATATCTTTAAGGCCTCTACTATCTGGATCTACTTCATTTTATGGTCATTTAAAATCATTTTGTGGATTTTTTTGATGTTTTCGTCGGTAACCAACTCTTTCGGGCGTCCACTGCATTCACCTTCCTCCGTGCTCATTTCACCACGCTTCAATTTTGCATATCAATCAATTATTGTTGATTTCCCTGGGGCAGAGTCCGGAAAGTCATTACCAAGCCAAGTTTTTGCTTTCACCGTATTTTTTCCCTTCAGAAAACAGTATTTTATCAAAACACGAAATTCCTTTTTTTCCATTTTTTTCACAATAACCAAAGTTGCTTCACAAAAGACGCTCTATCTCACAAACTAATTGACTTACAGACGTCAAATTTTGACACGAATCAATAAAAAATATGCATTTAATACTAGCGACGCCATCTATGTGTCAGACCGGGGACTTATCGGCCAACCTGTTATATATACTTTATGGGGTCTTAGAGAAATATTTCGATGTGTTACAAACGAAATGACAAAGTTAATATATCCCCCATCCTATGGTGGAAGGTATAAAAATCGTTGGCGCCAAATCATGACCACTTTAACCATAGGGTAAGTGCAGCAAATGTGGTATAGGCTGGTAATGTGGTATAGTAGCTTTTTTCTGTATCTAACAACATACGAATAACTAAACCAAGCTGAATAGATTGTGGCTGTCAGAAAATGAAGCATTCAAAGATCGATTTGATTTTTGCAACTCTTTCTTTGTGTCAGTTGAAAGAATTCACATTTACCCGTGCTCGAAGGTTTTTTTGGTGGATCTTAAGCATTCCGTTTTGTGTGAAGATATATTTTAAATTTATTAATTTTCGGTTGTAAATAACTGACGAGTACTAAATAAGCATAAAATGTATGCAATTGCGATACATATATTGCATTTATTTTTTTTACAAAAAAATCTACATTATGGTGTACCACATTACCTGCACATTTTATGAATTCGTACTTAATGTGTTTTTTAATAAATTCGCAAATATATCCGAAATTATGGGTTTTTTATTTTTCGCTCATAGTTGCGTGGATGGCTAACACTAGTAAAATGAATGTGGTAAAATCTTAGCCTCGTCGAAGAAAAACAAACAATTTGGCTTTCGAAAAACAAATGGGTATACCACATTTGCTGCACATACCCTACTGTTGTTCATTCTTACTATTTTGGGGAACGTACGAAAATTGTCTGCTGCTTTAGTTCATATTGAACTTATGTGTACAGACCATTTCGTTTGTATCAAACACGGTTCTATTCTACTCCAATGCCCTAAGCCCTCCAGCAAGGAGAAGTATATTTCAAATAATGCACACTTCTTCCTAGACTTTAACCAGCATTTCCTGTTATTACTTGAAATGGACAAAAACAAAGATTTTGATTTCTTCTCAGGCCTCTTACATGCGGAAGATCAATATAACCACCATAGCCATTCATGGAAAGATGTTAGAAAAATTTCCAAACAAATAACAGTTGTAAAAAACAAATCATTTCAATTCTCCAGATTGGATAATCTCTCTTCCTCTCTCCCTTTCTCTTTAACAACTGTATCTCACCATATGAGAATTGTTTTGGCATTGCCAAATACCATACGCTCATCTCCTATATCCTTAGGTAGTCACCACGATTCAATTGTTTGTAGAATGTTCTTTGTTCAATAAATTCCCTCGAACTCCCTGTTGTTACATGGTTTTCACTTTGTCAAAAGAGAGGCTGGGGGGCAAATGTTCTCAAAGTACTTGACTAGAGCATTATTATTACTGTGCGGGTAGCCTCTTTCATGTCTTTGTCCAATGGCAATTGTCTTCATTTTTTTGGGTCTGGGATTTTGTTTCTTCTCTCGAGTGGTAATTCTTGAAATCACATTGGGGTTTTTTTATGGTCTTTCCAATGTTGTACTCAATGGTATTAGGGAAAAAGGAGTTTGTTTTGTGTGTTTTGCTTCTTTAACGTTGGTATTAATGTGGCAAATTGTGATTGAGTGTGAGAATTTATGTGCCATCTAATTACAGGTTTGTGGGAAAAAGGCAAGAATGTTTTCCATTTATACTTCAACTAAGGCACATTCAATCCGAAAGAATAGAAAATTTGTTTTTAATACCGATAATATTAATTAAAGAATTTTTCAATTGAAAAATCATATTATTAATGATAAGATGGCAACCAACCACTTTTTATAGCCACCTACGTAAAGTGAGGGAATCATAAGATTGTCATTCCGTTTGTAATACCTTCAAACGGAATATAATGATTTATAATGATAAAGTTAACAAGTAAGGAAAGTCTAAAGTCGGGCGGGGCCGACTATATTATACCCTGCACCACTTTGTAG
The DNA here is from genome assembly GCF_050003625.1 of Haematobia irritans. NCBI lineage: Eukaryota > Metazoa > Arthropoda > Insecta > Diptera > Muscidae > Haematobia > Haematobia irritans. Next base: position 182,106,528 of record NC_134400.1, on the reverse strand, counting down.
ATCTAAATTTTCGATACCATATCAAATCCGTCAAATGTGTTGGGGGCTATATATAAAGGTTTGTCCCAAATACATACATTTAAATATCACTCGATCTGGACAGAATTTGATAGACTTCTACAAAATCTATAGACTCAAAATTTAAGTCGGCTAATGCACTAGGGTGGAGCACAATGTTAGTAAAAAAAATATGGGAAACATTTAAATCTGAAGCAATTTTAAGGAAACTTCGCAAACGTTTATTTATGATTTATCGCTCGATATATATGTACTAGAAGTTTAGGAAAATTACTCATTTTTACAACTTTTCGACTAAGCAGTGGCGATTTTACAAGGAAAATGTTGGTATTTTGACCATTTTTGTCGAAATCAGAAAAATATATATATGGGAGCTATATCTAAATTTGAACCGATTTCAACCAAATTTGGCACGCATAGCTACTATGCTAATTCTACTCCCTGTGCAAAATTTCAACTAAATCGGAGCAAAAATTGGCCTCTGTGGTCATATGAGTGTAAATCGGGCGAAAGCTATATATGGGAGCTATATATAAATCTGAACCGATTTCAATCAAATATGGCACGCATAGCTACAATGCTAAATCTACTCCCTGTGCAAAATTCCAACCAAATTGGGCCAAACCTCTGGCTATTAGAACCATATTAGTCCATATCGGGCGAAAGATATATATGGGATCTATATCTAAATCTGAACCGATTTCAATCAAATTTTGCACACTTAACTGCACTACTAATTGTACTCCGAGTGCAAAATTTCAAACAAATTGGGCCAAAACTCTGGCTTCTAGGACCATATTAGTCCATATCGGGCGAAAGATATATATGGGAGCTATATCTAAATCTGAATCGATTTCAACCAAATTTGGCACGCATAGCTACAATGCTAAATCTACTCCCTGTGCAAAATTTCAACCAAATTGGGCCAAAACTCTGGCTTTTAGGACCATATTAGTCCATATCGGGCGAAAGATATATATGGGAGCTATATCTAAATCTGAACCGATTTCTTCCAAAATCAATAGGGTCCTATTCTGACCCAAATTAGGAACATGTGTTAAATTTGAAGGAGATTGGACTTAAATTGCGACCTAGACTTTGATCACAAAAATGTGTTCACAGACAGACGGACGGACGGACAGACGGACGGACAGACGGACATGGTTATATCGACTCAGGGACCCACCCTGAGCATTATTGCCAAAGACACCATGTGTCTATCTCGTCTCCTTCTGGGTGTTACAAACATATGCACTAACTTATAATACCTTGTTCCACAGTGTGGCGCAGGGTATAAATACGCAATAAAAAAAATTGGAAAACGGATATCGCAAACATTATTCATTATACCCTGCCCCGCCCGACTTTAGACTTTCCTTACTTGTTTTTTTTCCACAAATGTATGCCCTAAGGTGAAACATAATATGTTTGAATAATACAAACAATATTTTGTCTGGACCAATCCTGAAAATGTATATGTCTTTGGCTTATAGTTACAGGAGCGATTCTTTTTTGAGGGTGTACCGATCTACTGATTTTGATGAAATTATTTCCAGCGAGAATGTATTTTATTGTTCAGAAGCTTACAAAACCATTTAGATCTACTGTATTCAGAAATAAAGTTATTCGTGAGAGAATTCAAGCATGATAGTGTGATTGCTTTATATTTGGCTGGAAAATCACATCGTTAGGGCCCTCCAGCACCATAACATTGCTCTTTACCGTGATACTGACAGCCTTGCATCGTCTACAAAAAGTTGACGAAAAATGGTAGAAATCTTGCTCGTGAGCTGAGCATATTGCAAGAATGGATACAACACATGTTGCCAACATATAAATCGGGAGACTTATCACATACCAAAACAAAGACCGATCCACACCATATTCGCTACATCTATTTACGGACCTAAAATAACAGGTTGGCTGATAAGTCCCCGATCTGACACATAGATGGCATCGCTAGTATTAAATGCATATTATTTTTAGATAGTACCAACCTTCAAATGATTCGTGTCAAAATTTGACGTCTGTAAGTCAATTAGTTTGTGAGATAGAGTGTCTTTTGTGAAGCAACTTTTGTTATTGTGAAAAAAATGGAAAAACGGAAAAATACTGTTTTCTGAAGGAAAAAAATACGGTGGAAGCAAAGCCTTGGCTTGATAATGACTTTCCGGACTCTGTCCCAGGGAAATCAACAATAATTGATTGGTATACAAAATTCAAGCGTGGTGAAATGAGCACGGAGGACAGTGAACGCATTGGACGCCCGAAAGAGGTGGTTACCGACGAAAACATCAAAAAAATCCACAAAATTATTTTGAATGACCGTAAAATGAAGTTGATCGAGGTAGCAGAGGCCTTAAAGACATCAAAGGAACGTGTTGGTCATATCATTCATCAATATTTGGATATGCGGAAGCTCTGTGCAATATGGGTGCCGCGCGAGCTCACATTTGACCAAAAACAACAACATGTTGATGATTCTGAGCGGTGTTTGCAGCTGTTAACTCCTAATACACCCGAGTTTTTCCGTCGATAAGTGACAATGGATGAAACATGGCTCCATCTCTACACACCTGAGTCCAATCGACAGTCGGCTGAGTGGGCAGCGGCCGGTGAACCGTCTCCGAAGCGTGGAAAGACTCAAAAGTCCGCTGGCAAAGTAATGGCCTCTGTTTTTTGGGATGCGCATGGAATAATTTTTATCGATTATCTTGAGAAGGGAAAAACCATCAACAGTGACTATTATATGGCGTTATTGAAGCGTTTGAAGGTCGAAATCGCGGCAAAACGACCCCATATGAAGAAGAAAAAAGTGTTGTTCCACCAAGACAACGCACCGTGCCACAAGTCATTGAGAACGATGGAAAAAATTCATGAATTGGGTTTCGAATTGCTTCCCCACCCACCGTATTCTCCAGATCTGGCCCCAGCGACTTTTTCTTGTTCGCAGACCTCAAAAGGATGCTCGCAGGGAAAAAATTTGGCTGCAATGAAGAGGTGATCGCCGAAACTGAGGCCTATTTTGAGGCAAAACCGAAGGAGTACTACCAAAATGGTATCCAAAAATTGGAAAGTCGTTATAATCGTTGTATCGCTCTTGAAGGGAACTATGTTGAATAATAGAAAATGAATTTTTACAAAAAAAATGTGTTTTTCTTTGCTATACACGGGACTTATCAGCCAACCTGTTACTTCTAAATTTTGAATTTCGGGAAATACCAAAACATGGACCGATACACACCACCTTCGGCACACGTATGCGTGTAGCAAAAGTCAACTGAGGAGATCGGTCTATATGGTGACTCTACTGAAATATGGACCGATACACACCATATTCCGCAAACTTGTTTATGTAAAAAAAATACCTCTAGATTTTACATTTCAAGCAAGTAGTATAAAAATTTGGTTATCTAGGCACTCAAGAAAACAAATCGGGAGATTGAACTATATGGGGGCTAATCAAAACGTGAACCAATACGCACCATATTCGGCGTACTTATGTTTGTACTCAAATGATCTCCAGATTTTGAATTTTAGGCAAATCGTATAAATAGTGCGTTGTCTAAAATCCCAAGAAGTCAAATCGGAAGATAGTGTTATATATGGGTTATACTAAACCATGGACCGATACACACCATATTCGGCGCATTTATTTTTATACCCTGCGCCACACTGTGGAACAGGGTATTATAAGTTAGTGCATATGTTTGCAACACCCAGAAGGAGACGAGATAGACACATGGTGTCTTTGGCAAAAATGCTCAGGGTGGGCTCTTGAGTCGATATAGCGATGTCCGTCTGTCAGTCTGTCCGTGAACACATTTTTGTAATCAAAGTCTAGGACGCAGTTTTAATCCAATCGACTTCAAATTTGGCACAAGTATGTGTTTTGGCTCAGAATAGATCCCTATTGATTTTGGAAGAAATCGGTTCAGATTTAGATATAGCTCCCATATATATATTTCGCCCGATATGGACTTATATGGCCCCAGAAGCCAGAGTTTTACCCTAATTTGCTAAAAATTTAGCACAAGAAGAACAATTAGTACTATAGTCAAGTGTGCCAAATTTGATTGAAATCGGTTCAGATTTAGATATAGCTCCCATATATCTTTCGCCCGATATGGACTAATATGGTCCCGGAGCCCAGAGTTTTACCCAATTTGGTTGAATTCTGGCTCACTTAGACTATTAAGTCTATTGTGATAAGTGGTGCAGGGTATAATATTGTCGGCCCCGCCCGACTTTAGACTTTCCTTACTTGTTTTGTTTTTTTATTTATTGTAAAAATGTACACCTTCGATTGGCCACCAAAACTCAAGCATTGAAGATGGTAGTGGTATTGGCTTGCCTAATAGCCGATAGTAGCTCCCTTCTCGTATACATTGACGCTGTGGTCACAAAATGACGAATTATAACGGAAAAAGACAATATTGAAACCCTGGACAGACAAAGATTTCGGCCGGCGCTTCGACGGGAATGGGCCCAAAATACCGCAGAGCTTTTTCGTGCAGCGTATGTTTGTCGGCCATTTGAAGACCACAATTCGTGGCATAGGTAGCCAATTCGAACAATTTGGATGTTATTTCCGAAATTAGCTTTTCCAAGAGGCATCGGAAGTCAAATCTGTTGATCGGTTTGTATGGGGGCTACATATATTTGTGGATCGTAATAGATCCCATATTCTTACATCACGTACCAAATTTAAACCAGATCGGATGAAATTAGCACTTCTAAGAGGCCCTCAAGGAGTTGCTTTATATGGGGGCTATACCTAATAGTGGCCCGCTATGGGCCAGGGTGGTGGAGGGTTTATGAAATGGAGAGCTTGAATTGATTTTTCAAAAGTCGGTTAATAGAGAGAACCCGCTTCCTAAAAATGAAATATTCTGGTTTCACATAATATTTCTCTTTATGTGTGTTGTATACGTCAAATGAATCGTAACAAGTATATACGGCCGTAAGTTCGGCCAGGCCGAAGCTTATGTACCCTCCACCATGGATTGCGTAGAAACTTCTACTGAAGACTGTCATCCACAATCGCATTACTTGGGTTGCGGTAACACTTGCCGATGGCAAGGTGTCTTAAAACTTCCTAACACCGCAATATATACCACATAGTCCATACGTGGTATATATTAAACTAAAAAAGGCTGATTAAATACGTATATAATTAAGTTTAAAGTTTCTATAGAAATAAAATTTTGACAAAATAAAATGTTGACAACATTTTCTATAGAAGTAAAATTTGGAAAAAAAATTCTATAGAAATAAAATTTGGAAAAAATTTTCTATACAAAAAACATTTTGACAAAATTTTCTATAGAAATACAATTTTGACAAAATTTTCTATAGAAATAAAATTTTTTTCGTTTTGTTTGTTATTGTTGGCTTCTCTTCAATCGTTATTGTTGTTTTTTTGTTTTTTGATCTCAGCTTAAAGCCATGCATTGACTAAACTACAAGTGTAGCTTAACCAACAGAGGAAAAGTATGCTTGTCAAATTTATTTGGGCAAAGCCCTATAGACTGCAAGATGGTTGGATGTACAGCTGTTTCGGAATTACCACATTCCTCATCAGCATCCTCTACTTGCAGCAAAACTATCAACCAATTATCAGAATAAATTCGGGTAATTCACTCAACCCAACGTGAACTACACTTGAACCTCCCGAAAAAGGGTTTGATAGTCGGCTACTGCCTAAACAAATCTGCCAGCATATCTCTTTTCCTTTGCCAAACTCAAATCATCGATTTGTATGTATTTGGCTGGGTTTGTTTTTGGGCGTGCTTCCTCTATCTTCATTCGTTTTGTTTGTTATTGTTGGCTTCTCTTCAATCGTTATTGTTGTTTTTTTGTTTTTTGATCTCAGCTTAAAGCCATGCATTGACTAAACTACAAGTGTAGCTTAACCAACAGAGGAAAAGTATGCTTGTCAAATTTATTTGGGCAAAGCCCTATAGACTGCAAGATGGTTGGATGCCAAATACATACAAATCGATGATTTGAGTTTGGCAAAGGAAAAGAGATATGCTGGCAGATTTGTTTAGGCAGTAGCCGACTATCAAACCCTTTTTCGGGAGGTTCAAGTGTAGTTCACGTTGGGTTGAGTGAATTACCCGAATTTATTCTGATAATTGGTTGATAGTTTTGCTGCAAGTAGAGGATGCTGATGAGGAATGTGGTAATTCCGAAACAGCTGTACATCCAACCATCTTGCAGTCTATAGGGCTTTGCCCAAATAAATTTGACAAGCATACTTTTCCTCTGTTGGTTAAGCTACACTTGTAGTTTAGTCAATGCATGGCTTTAAGCTGAGATCAAAAAACAAAAAAACAACAATAACGATTGAAGAGAAGCCAACAATAACAAACAAAACGAATGAAGATAGAGGAAGCACGCCCAAAAACAAACCCAGCCAAATACATACAAATCGATGATTTGAGTTTGGCAAAGGAAAAGAGATATGCTGGCAGATTTGTTTAGGCAGTAGCCGACTATCAAACCCTTTTTCGGGAGGTTCAAGTGTAGTTCACGTTGGGTTGAGTGAATTACCCGAATTTATTCTGATAATTGGTTGATAGTTTTGCTGCAAGTAGAGGATGCTGATGAGGAATGTGGTAATTCCGAAACAGCTGTACATCCAACCATCTTGCAGTCTATAGGGCTTTGCCCAAATAAATTTGACAAGCATACTTTTCCTCTGTTGGTTAAGCTACACTTGTAGTTTAGTCAATGCATGGCTTTAAGCTGAGATCAAAAAACAAAAAAACAACAATAACGATTGAAGAGAAGCCAACAATAACAAACAAAACGAATGAAGATAGAGGAAGCACGCCCAAAAACAAACCCAGCCAAATACATACAAATCGATGATTTGAGTTTGGCAAAGGAAAAGAGATATGCTGGCAGATTTGTTTAGGCAGTAGCCGACTATCAAACCCTTTTTCGGGAGGTTCAAGTGTAGTTCACGTTGGGTTGAGTGAATTACCCGAATTTATTCTGATAATTGGTTGATAGTTTTGCTGCAAGTAGAGGATGCTGATGAGGAATGTGGTAATTCCGAAACAGCTGTACATCCAACCATCTTGCAGTCTATAGGGCTTTGCCCAAATAAATTTGACAAGCATACTTTTCCTCTGTTGGTTAAGCTACACTTGTAGTTTAGTCAATGCATGGCTTTAAGCTGAGATCAAAAAACAAAGAAATAAAATTTTGACAAAATTTTCTATAGAAATAAAATTTTAACAAAAATTTTCGATAGAAATAAAATTTTGACAAAATTTTCTATAGAAATAAAATTTTGACAAAATTTTCTATAGAAATAAAATTTTAACAAAAATTTTCGATAGAAATAAAATTTTAACAAAATTTTCTATAGAAATAAAATTTTGGCAAAATTATCTATAGAAATACAGTTTTGACAAAATTTTCTATAGAAATAAAAATTTGACAAAATTTTTTATAGAAATAAAATTTTGGTAGATTATTTTTGGCTCGAGTGGCAACCATGATTATGAACCGAATAAAATTTTAACAAAATTTTCTATAGAAATAAAATGTTGATAAAATTTTCTGTATAAATAAAATTTTGACAAAATTTTGTATAGAAATAAAATTTTGGTAGATTATTTTTGGCTCGAGTGGCAACCATGAATATGAACCGATATGGACCAATTTTTGTGTGATTGGGGATCGGCTATGTATAACTATAGACCGATATGGACCAATTTTGGCATGGATATTAGCGGCCTTATACTAACACCACGTTGCAAATTTCAACCGGATCGGATGAATTTTGCTCCTCCAAGAGGCTCCGGAGATCAAATATGGGAAATGGTTTATATGGGGGCTATATATAATTATGGACCGATATGGACCAATTCTTGCGTGTTTGTTAGAGACCACATTCTAACACCATGTACCAAATTTCAACCGGATCAGATGAATTTTGCTCCTCCAAGAGGCTCCGGAGGACAAATCTGGGAATCGATTTATATGGGGGCTATATATAATTATGGACCGATATGGACCAATTTTTGCATGGTCATTAGAGAACATATACCAATACCATGTACCAAATTTCAACCGGATCGGACGAAATTTGCTTCTCTTAGAGGCTCCGCAAGCCAAATCGGGGGATCGGTTTATATGGGGGCTATATATAATTATGGACCGATGTGGACCAATTTTTGCATGGTCATTAGAGAACATATACCAACACCATGAACCAAATTTCAGCCGGATCGGATGAAATTTGCTTCTCTTAGAGGCTCCGCAAGCCAAATCGGGGAATCGGTTTATATGGGGGCTATATGTAATTATGAACCGATATGGACCATGGTTGCATGGTTGTTAGAGACCACATACTGACACCATGTACCAAATTTCAGCCGAATCGGATGAAATTTGCTTCTCTTAGAGCAATCGCAAGCCAAATTTGGGGGTCCGTTTATATGGGGGCTATACGTAAAAGTGGACCGATATGGCCCATTTGCAATACCATCCGACCTACATCAATAACAACTACTTGTGCCAAGTTTCAAGTCGATAGCTTGTTTCGTTCGGAAGTTAGCGTGATTTCAACTCAGAATTTCACCACGACCCAGAATATATATACCTTATGGGGTCTTTGAGCAACAATTCGATGTGTTACAAACGGAGTGACAAAGTTAATATACCCCATCTTATGGTGGAGGGTATAAAAATTGAATTTCTTATATCGGTAAACATGGAATCGAAATTGGGGCTTTCCACTATACCTAACTAAGTATGCTTTGAAAATAAAGTTGGCAAATTAAGAGGCCCCTGTCCCCATTCTACTTAAATATTTTAGTTAAAATTTTCTAATATAAACCGAAATTTTCTTTGATTATGGATTCACTTTTTTTCTGGGTAAATATATAAACTGTATAAATAATCTCCCCCTAATATCCCCTAATCATTTCAAGTAAATCGGCTATTCGGATATTCTTATAATGTATACTTAAATACTAAAGTCGAGCAATGGGAAGATGTCCTCCCTCGACCAGATATTGAAATCTGTGGTATGCCATTTTTACCCCATGATCATATTTCCCATTTCCTGATTGACTTTGCCATATGCAAAAATATGCTTCACTTCCAAATGTCATTGAATCTATTAAAATATAGCCACAACTTTGCCTTTATTGATTGCTATTTCCAAATGGAATTGATATACAACACCATAAGGAAAGTTCTAAGGCTTAGAAGTAGGCATCGAAATGTTTGCATATACACAGCTGGCTAGAATGTGATCTCGAGGCAGCATTGTCAATGGACCTCCACGTCTACCTATGATGTGATGGTGGGCAGGTTTTAATGGTTAATGGGATGAGATCGAATGAACACGTGCTCCACTACACACAATCCATTATTCGACAAATAAATGTGTGTGTGTATGTGTGCGTGGACAATTAAAAATTCCTCCACAGCCTACAGCTGTGTGCAATAATTTGTCCCTCAATTCGACATCAAATGGAGTGGTGAGTGGGGCGTTGTGAATGCAGATGGACACAGTGTTACTGGCCCCTGTTGTGTTATGCGATATGGTGCGATGGGGTTATCCGGAAGGGGAAGCCTATTACACACACACACATACATTTATGCCCATTCATTTTATGATAATGGTTACATGGAATTCTGGGAAAGAGTTCTTTTGCTTCTTCGTCTTCCTGTCTTGTCGAGCAATTACTTTTACACATTCATTCCAATGGTGTTGAACAGATTTAAGTCACTTTGTCTTCTTGATCGTCATCCTCAGCGATTCTGGTTGTTGTTTTTTTTTTCGTGGGGATTATATATGGGGATATGGTTTTTTTATTGTGGATATTCTTTTTTTTTATAGGAGTAGACAATTTTTTTTTAATTCATGTTAACAAACAATGTCAATGGCTTAACATTCCTACAGACAATAATTTTTGTAACACAAAAAGCAAAAAAAACCGGAGACCTCAGAAAGCGACTACAACGTTGATATAAAGAAGAAAAAAAGCATTTCCTTTCAGGTGTTCATTGGTCTGGTCTCGGGCATGGCCACCGCACAGCTATTGCCCGAGAATGTGTGTATGGATGGTGATGGGTTTTGTTGGATGGCCTGCTATGGTGTGGTTGATAATGTCGATACATTGACATCACCAACCTCCCATAATCATCACCATCGCCATCGACATTGCCACCGTCATCGTCATTACAATCAATGAACGAACATTTGGCCAGCTACCACAAGAGATGATAGAATAAAATCTGAGTTGAGCTCCCATCCCACGCCCCCCGCCGCCCAACCTCTTTTATCTTTCATTATATTCTTTGTTTTATAACGATAGTCTTCTTGATGACAAAAAAAAAATTGTTTTCATGAAAGAAAGCAGCATCGGCCACAGCAATGGTGATGGCAGCATCTGAAAATACTCAATGCATCTTAAAATAGGTGTGGTCGAATGCAGCTGAGCTTATTTAACAAAACAAAAAATGAGAACTTAGCATATTTTTTTCATTTTATGCTTCCTCTTTTTCCATGACTACTATAAAAACGCAGTTTTGATTCATTCACAAAAGTGTTTCCTCTATGTCAGATGATTACATCCGTTTGAAATGTCTAGCATTCACTCACATACAAGCACACACACAAGTACTCATTGAGTTGCTAACTGTGTATATCACTAATCATAGTTATGAGAGTAAGTGAGAAAGTTTCCTTATATTGCAAAGAGAGTAGTGTTACCTTGAGATAAAGAGAGTACTTAATTAAGTTGACTGTGTTTAGTATATTTGATATGGAAAGGTTTCTTTGTTTAATTGTGGTATATTTTCCCATGAAGGTGAGTGTGCTCATTGTGTGTTGTTTATAATTGAGGTGATCAACCTATTATCACCATTAGACATGATGCTTTATTTTGTAAGCAAAGCCAACAAGGGTCATATGATTGACCCATAATGTCATCAACAAGCGAAAAACAAATAAACCCTTATACATATATTTTTGGAGTCAGCTTTTTAAAGATACACAAAACATAAACTTTGAGTAGTATTACATTTTAAACGCAGTTCTCTGCTTACTTGGCTCTGAATAAATACCAAAGTCATTAGTGCCACAATTTTAATAATCTCCAATGGAATTTGTAACACATCGAATTATTTGCACTGTTGCCACAGTTGGTAGAACTCTACCAACAATTTTAGATTTTTTTTCTGCTTGATACATTGCTAGAATTCTTGATGTTTTGGTAGAGTTTGCAAAGTATTCCTCTCCGGCTAAGAGGTACTTCACAAATTTTCTATAGAAATAGAATTTTGAAAAAGTTTTCTATAGAAATAGAATTTTGACAAAATTTTCTATAGAAATAAAATTTTGACAAAATTTTCTATTAAAATAAAATTTTGACAAAATTTTCTATAGAAATAAAATTTTGTCAAACGTTTCTATAGAAATAAAATTTTGACAAAATTTTCTATAGAAATAAAATTTTAACAAAATTTTCTATAGAAATAAAATTTTGACAAAATTTTCTATAGAAATAAAATGTTGACAAAATTTTCTATAGAAATAAAATTTTGACAAAATTTTCTATAGAAATAAATTTTTGACAAAATTTTCTATAGAAATAAAATTTTGGCAAAATTTTCTATCAAAATAAAATTTTGACAAAATTTTCAATAGAAATAAAATTTTGACAAAATTTTCAATAGAAATAAAATTTTGACAAAATTTTCAATAGATATAAAATTATGACAAAATTTTCTATAGAAATAAAATTTTGGCAAAATTTTCTATTAAAATAAAATTTTGACAAAATTTTCTATAGCAATAAAATTTTGACAAAATTTTTTATAGAAATAAAATATTGACAAATTTTTCTATAGAAATAAAATGTTGACAAAATTTTATATAGAAATAAAATTTTGACAAAATTTTCCATAGAAATAAAATTTTGACAAAATTTTCTATAGAAATAAAATTTTGACAAAATTTTTTATAGAAATAAAATTTTGAAAAAATTTTCTATAGAAATAACATTTTGACAAAATTTTCTTTAGGAATAACATTTTGACAAAATTTTCTATAGAAATAAAATTTTCACAAAATTTTCTATAGAAATAAAATTTTGACAAAATTTTCTATAGAAATAAAATTTTGACAAAATTTTCTATAGAAATAAAATTTTGACAAAATTTTCTATAGAAATAAAATTTTGACAAAATTTTCTATAGAAATAAAATTTTGGCAAAAAAATCTATAAAAATAAAATATTGGCAACATTTCCTATTAAAATAAAATTTTGGCAAAAACTTCTATAAGAATAAAATATTAGCAAAATTTTCTATAGAAATATAATTTTGACAAAATTTTCTATAGAAATATAATTTTGACAAAATTTTTTATAGAAATAAAATTTTGACAAAATTTTCTATAGAAATAAAATTTTGACAAAATTTTCTATAGAAATAAAATGTTGACAAAATTTTCTATAGAAATAAAATTTTGACAAAATTTTCTATAGAAATAAAATTTTGATAAAATTTTCCATAGAAATATAATTTTGACAAAATTTTCTATAGAAATAAAATTTTGACAAAATTTTCTATAGAAATAAAATTTTGACAACATTTTCTATAGAAATAAAATTTTGACAAAATTTTTCTATAGAAATAAAATTTTGACAAAATTTTCTATAGAAATAAAATTTTGACAAAATTTTCTATAGGAATAAAATTTTGACAAAATTTTCTATAGAAATAAAATTTTGACAAAATTTTCTATAGAAATAAAATGTTGACAAAATTTTCTATAGGAATAACATTTTGACAAAATTTTCTATAGGAATAAAAATTTGACAAAATTTTCTATAGAAATGAAATATTGAAAAAATTTTCTATAGAAATAAAATTTTGGCAAAAAATTCTATAAAAATAAAATATTGGCAAAATTTTCTATAGAAATAAAATTTTGGCAAAAAGATCTATAAAAATAAAATATTGGAAAACATTTTCTATTAAAATAAAATTTTGGCAAAAAATTCTATAAGAATAAAATATTGGCAAAATTTTCTATTAAAATAAAATTTTGACAAAATTTTCTATAGAAATAAAATTTTGACAAAATTTTTTATAGAAATAAAATTTTGACTAAATTTTCGATAGAAATAAAATTTTGATAAAATTTTCAATAGAAATAACACTTTGACAAAATTTTCTATAGAAATAAAATTTTGAAAAAATTTTCTATAGAAATAAAATTTTGACAAAATTTTCTATAGAAATAAAATTTTGACAAAATTTTCTATAGAAATAAAATTTTGACAAAATTTTCTATAGAAATATAATTTTGACAAAATTTTTTATAGAAATAAAATTTTGACAAAATTTTCTATAGAAATAAAATGTTGACAAAATTTTCTATAGAAATAAAATTTTGACAAAATTTTCTATAGAAATAAAATTTTGATAAAATTTTCCATAGAAATATAATTTTGACAAAATTTTCTATAGAAATAAAATTTTGACAAAATTTTCTATAGAAATAAAATTTTGACAAAATTTTCTATAGAAATAAAATTTTGACAAAATTTTTCTATAGAAATAAAATTTTGACAAAATTTTCTATAGAAATAAAATTTTGACAAAATTTTCTATAGGAATAAAATTTTGACAAAATTTTCTATAGAAATAAAATTTTGACAAAATTTTCTATAGAAATAAAATGTTGACAAAATTTTCTATAGGAATAACATTTTGACAAAATTTTCTATAGGAATAAAAATTTGACAAAATTTTCTATAAAAATGAAATATTGAAAAAAATTTCTATAGAAATAAAATTTTGGCAAAAAATTCTATAAAAATAAAATATTGGCAAAATTTTCTATTAAAATAAAGTTTTGATAAAATTTTCTATAGAAATAAAATTTTGACAAAATTTTCTATAGAAATAGAATTTTTATTTTGTTATTGTTGAATTTTTTCTTTAATCATTGTTGTTGTTTTTTCGATTTCAGCTTAAAACCATACATTGACTAAACTACAAGTGTAGCTTAACCAACAGAGGAAAATAATGTTAATGTCAAATTTATTTGGGCAAAGCCCTATAGACTGCAAGATAGTTGGATGGACGCACGTTTCGAAAATAAAATTTTGATAATATTTTCTATAGAAATAATATATCGGTTTGAGATGGGAGCCACCGTGATACAATGGTTAGCATGTCAGCCCTTCATACACAGGGTCGTGGGTTGAAATCCGATTTCGTTCAAACACTCACAACAACTTAAAAATTCTCTAAGTGGTTTCACTGCAATGTGGTACGCCGTTTGGATTCGGCTCTAAAATGAAGGTCCCTTATCATTGAACTTAACGTATAATCGGGCAGCACGCAGTGATAAGAGATGTGATTCATCTTGAAGACGTAGATGTGATTGGAAGCACCGCGATTGTATTTTTAATACATTTCATTCGACCAAAAGACATCGGGTCCTGTCAGTTGTCAGAAATTTCGTTTGGTGTAGCGACCTTAGGTTACCCATCATTGTCATCGTATGCTTCCTTCTCTAAGCCACATTTGATATTCTCGCGGCATTGATGCAAAGCTATTTTTCATAGAGGCTTTGTCGGTATATTTGGTGACAATACAGAGAGATATGACCAAGAAAGCAATGAACCCTCAATTCTCAAAATGAAGTGAAGGCCAGTTTTGAATTTTCATTCACGCTATCTAATGTCGACTAAAAGAAAGGGAAGATATCTAAAGTCATTAATATCTAACAAATAGAGATTTTTTTCTTAAACAAAAAATCTCTACATTGTCTACCTTGGTATCATATCCCCTCCACACCACACACACCAAAGAATTCATTCTCATACCATCACTCATTCATTCGTCCATTCATGCTTTATGATAACTAAGGGAGATGGATTGTATGATGAGGTGTATCTAACTATAAGACCTTATGTTAAAATGTGGCATGAATAAGAAACGGAAGCTGAATGTTAAAGAGTCATAGTTGCACGTGGCCTCTATGAATGCGAGCTGCCTTGGCTAGGTGGAGCAGCATCATATTCAAGTCTTAAGAAACCGAAAAAAGCAAAATAAATAAAGGCCAAGCTTCCGTCTTAAGCTAGATTTTTATGAGATATTTATCCCATTAACATATGTATCGTTGAATACTCCGGCAATATTGTAAGCCTTTTATTTCTATAGAACTTTTTCTCTACCAAATACCTTGAAGAGATGAAAGTTGAATTTTATGGGCTACTTTGGTGGTCCATGTATGTTATAGGGGAAAAATTCAAAGGTTAAAAGAAACCATCATAAATTAAAAATGCTACAAAAATACAATTCATTTAATTTATGAACAGTGTTCACAAAAATTTTCCAATGGTGGATTTTTATACGCTCCACCATGGCATGGGGGGTATATTAACTTTGTCATTCCATTTGTAACACATCGAAATATTGCTCTAAGACCCCATAAAGTATATGTATATTCTGGGTCTTGGTGAAATTCTGAGTCGATCTAAGCATGTCCGTCCGCCCGTCTGTCTGTCTGTTGAAATCACGCTAGTTTCCGAACGAAACAAGCTATCGACTTGAAACGTGGCACAAGTAGTTGTTATTGATGTAGCTCAGATGGTATTGCAAATGGGGCATATCGGACCACTTTTACGTATAGCCCCCATATAAACCGACGCTCAGATTTGGCTTGCGGAGCCTCTTGAAGGAGTAAAATTCATCCGATCCGGTTGAAATTTGGTACATGGTGTTAGTAAATGGTCTTTAACAACCATGCAAAAATTGGTCCATATCGGTTTATAATTATATATAGCCCCCATATAAACCGATCTCCAGATTTGGCTTGCGGAGCCTCTAAGAGAAGCAAATTTCATCCGATATGGCTGAAATTTGGTACATGGCGTTATTATAAGGTCTCTAACATTTACGCAAAAATTGGTCTCGATCAGTCCATAATGAAATATAGCCCCCATATAAACCGATCTCCAGATTTGGCTTGCGGAGCCTCTTGAAGGAGTAAAATTCATCCGATCCGGTTGAAATTTGGTACATGGTGTTAGTAAATGGTCTTTAACAACCATGCAAAAATTGGTCCATATCGGTTTATAATTATATATAGCCCCCATATAAACCGATCTCTAGATTTGGCTTGCGGAGCCTCTAAGAGAAGCAAATTTCATCCGATATGGCTTAAATTTAGTACATGGCGTTATTATAAGATATCTAACATTTACGCAAAAATTGGTCTCGATCAGTCCATAATTATATACAGCCCTTAAATAAACCGATCCCCCAATTTGCCTTGCGGAGCCTCTAAGAAAACCAAATTTCATCCGATACGGCTGAAATTTGGTACATGGCGTTATTATAAGGTCTCTAACATTTACGCAAAAATTGGTCTCGATCAGTCCATAATTAAATATAGCCCCCATATAAACCGATCTCCAGATTTGGCTTGCGGAGCCTCTTGAAGGAGTAAAATTCATCCGATCCGGTTGAAATTTGGTACATGGTGTTAGCAAATGGTCTTTAACAACCATGCAAAAATTGGTCCATATCGGTTTATAATTATATATAGCCCCCATATAAACCGATCCCCAGATTTGACCTCCGGAGCCTCATGGCTGAGCAAAATTCATTCGATTCGATTCGATTGAAATTTGGTACGTGGTGTTAGTATATGGTCTCTAACAACCATGCAGGTCCATATCGGTCCATAATTATATGTAGCCACCATTTAAACCGAACCCCAGATTTGACCTCCGGAGCCCCGTGGAAGAGCAAAATTCATCCGATCCGGTTGAAATTTGGTACCGGTCATTATTATATATTACCATACCGGTCTTAATTATTTATAGCCCCATTTAAACCGATCCCCAGATTTGACCTCCAGAGCTCTTGGAGGAGCAAAATTCATCCGATCCGGTTAAAATTGTTAACGTGGTGAAATTTGGTACATTGCTCTAACAACCATACCAAAATTCGTCCATATCGGTCTATAGTTGTATATAGCCGATCACCACAAATAATCTACCAAAATTTTAGTTTTAAAGAAAATTTTGTCAAAATTTTATTTCTATAGAAAATTTTGTATTGTAATAAAAAATTTTATTAGAATACAAAATGTTGTCAAGATTTTATTTCTATAGAAAATTTTGTCAAAATTTTATTGCTATAGAAATTTTTGTCAAAATTTTGTCAAACTGAATTATTTACGTATTTAATCGGCCTTTTTATACACTGCGCCACACTGTGGAACAGGGTATTATAAGTTAGCGCATATGTTTGCAACACCCAGAAGGAGACGAGATAGACACATGGTGTCTTTGGCAAAAATGCTCAGGGTGGGCTCCTGAGTCGATATAGCCATGTCTGTTTGTCCGTGAACACATTTTTGTATTCAACGCCTAGGTCGCAGTTTTAGTCCAATCGACTTAAAATTTGGCATAAGTATGTGTTTTGACTCAGAATAGAACCCTATTGATTTTAGAAGAAATCGGTTCAGATTTAGATATAGCTCCCATATATATCTTTCGCCCGATATGGACTACTATGGTCCCAGAAGCCAGAGTTTTACCCCACATTGGTTGAAATTGTGCACAGGGAGTAGAATTAGCATTGTAGCTGTGCGTGCAAAATTTGGTTGAAATCGGTTCAGATTTAGATATAGCCCGATCGTTCGCCCGATTTACACTCATATGACCACAGTGGCCAATCTTTTACTCCGATTTAATTGAAACTTTGCACAGGTAGTAGAATTAGCATTATAGCTATGCGTGCCAAATTTGGTTGAAATCGGTTCAGATTTAGATATAGCTCCAATATAGAGCTTTCGGCCGATTTACACTCATATGACCATAGAGGCCAATTTTTGCTCTGAGTTAATTGAAATTTTGCACATGGAGTAGAATTAGCATTGTAGCTACGCGTGCTAAATTTGGTTGAAATCGGTTCAGATTTAGATATAGCTCCCATATATATCGTTCGTCCGATTTACACTCATATGACCATAGTGGTCAAGCTTTTACTCCGATTTAATTGAAACTTTGCACAGGGAGTAGAATTAGCATTATAGCTATGCGTGCTAAATTTGGTTGAAATCGGTTCTGATTTAGATATAGCTCCCATATATAGCTTTCGCCCATTTTACACTCATATGACCACATAGGCCAATTTTTTGCTCCGATTTAGTTGAAATTTTGCACAGGGAGTAGAATTAGTATTGTAGCTATGCGTGCCAAATTTGGGTGACATCGGTTCAGATTTAGATATAGCTCCCATATATATGTTTTTCTGATTTCGACAAAAATGGTCAAAATACCAACATTTTCCTTGTAAAATCGCCACTGCTTAGTCGAAAAGTTGTAAAAATGACTCTAATTTTCCTAAACTTCTAATACATATATATCGAGCGATAAATCATAAATAAACTTTTGCGAAGTTTCCTTAAAATTGCTTCAGATTTAAATGTTTCCCATATTTTTTTAATAACATTGTGCTCCACCCTAGTGCATTAGCCGACTTAAATTTTGAGTCTATAGATTTTGTAGAAGTCTATCAAATTCTGTCCAGATCGAGTGATATTTAAATGTATGTATTTGGGACAAACCTTTATATATAGCCCCCCAACACATTTGACGGATGTGATATGGTATCGAAATTTAGATCTATAAAGTGGTGCAGGGTATAATATAGTCGGCCCCGCCCGACTTTAGACTTTCCTTACTTGGTTTTACTAACATTGTGTTCCACCCTAGCGCTTTAGCCAACTTAAATTTTGAGTCTATAGATTTTGTAAAAGTCTATCAAATTCTGTCCAAATCGAGTGATATTTAAATGAATGTATTTGGGACAAACCTTAATATATAGCACCCAACACATTTGACGGATGTGATATGGTATCGAAAATTTAGATCTACAAAGTGGTGCATGGTATAATATAGTCGATCCCGCCCGACTTTAGACTTTCTTTATTTGTTTTGTTTAATATATATCCCGTATGGTCTAACTTACAATTGAGAACGCGGTGTTAAGAAATTTTAAGTGTTACCGAAATCCAAGTAATTCGATTGTGGATGACAGTCTTTAGTACAAGTTTCTATGCAATCCATGGTGGAGGGTACATAAGATTCGGCCTGGCTGAACTTACGGCCGTATATACTTGTTTTTTATAATATGAAAAATTTTTATAAATAAAAAAAAAATCTTACAAATGTATTGGCAAACTTATAGTCTCTCATTCCATTTTGACGGTTATTCAAACTTTCAGCTCTGATCTTATATTTAAACTGTTTTCATTTCCACCGCTTTCGTCTAAGGCTTAAAGTTTAAAATATCAATATCAGATTTTTTTCATACCATCGTCCATTAGTTAGCCCCAAAAAATGTTTTTTGTTTTTTTAATAAACCATTCATAATTAACAAATATGCGTGAAATTGAATTTTCTTGCGAGGAGAAAAAAATGTCCAAAAATTTTGGATATTTTGATTTCTAAGAATTCTTTCAAATTGAAGCGGTAAGTGAGGATGTTTTACATGGATAGCTTCTACATCTTGTGCACCTGCAAAAAGATTTGGGGACAGAAAAAAGGGAAGCTTGTTTTTATTTCTTATTTTCATGGAGTTTATGAGGTCATTTAGGGAGAAAGGTAAAAACAGCCGATGAAGAAGTTGATAAGCCATATGGTGGTTACCCAAAATCACAGATTTCCAACTTGTGCGGGGTGCACAGAGGAGAACTCGATGAGCTTCATTGTTCTAACCTTGCCAATCCGAAAATCAGGGAACTGAATTTAGTGATTAGTAAGGAAATAGATGGACGTAAATGAAACACATGGCTAGAGCTAGAAACTGATGTAATGTAACGTTTAAAAGCGGGAGTCTGTAAACGACTCGTCTCGAACCCCTTTCCCTTTACCATGACTGACCCGAATAGATGGTCAACATTGATACAGGGGGGGACGTGTAGACGACTTGTTTCGAACGCCTTCTTAATGGCGTGACTGATGTGAAGAGATGGTTCTCTACATGGCATTCGAGGGATGCGTTTAATATTTCGGGAGTAGAGAACAAAAACAAAAATTACTCGTCGAAAATCGCTTTATTGATTTTCAAAATATTCCCCAATTCAGATTTATACACTTTCGAATCCGTTTGAACCAATTGGAGAAGCCCTTTTGCCATTAGGAAGGAAGCATTTCCGAAACATGCATTCTGAACTCATCAACCGCTTCTTCAGGTGTCGAAAAAGGTTGACTTCTTATTTTATTTTGTACGCAGGGGAATAACAAGAAATCATTCGGTGCCAGGTCTGGTCTATACAGTGGATCAAATCGATGTCTTGAGTGCTTAAAAATGAACTTGTCTGAGCCGATGGGCGGGAGTTCACATTGTCGCGGTGAAGAGTGATCCGGCTTCGGCGGTTGGTCGGAAGAAAAATTGCGTTCCACAATCGTGAACGGACGGTGACAAAATGAAACGGAAACGTTCACAAAAAATCAAAACGAAATGTTTACGATTTTGTCCACGGGCGTTCACGATTTCATGAACGGCATTCGTTTTTCTTTTTCCATGAAAATTCTTAAAATAATCGTTAGACGTTGTTATGGCAACTCCGCCGGTGGTGCAATGAGCTAAAGCGACTGTTAACGCGTATGGTGCACACAACACAGGTTCGAGTCACGGTAGCGGATTTTTTTTTTTAATTTTGTTTATAAATTCGTAACCATTACGTTTTCAGATCATGAACACTCGTTGTTGTTTTGACAACGGATGGTGTCATTTTAACGTTGTCAGATTGACCCCGTCTGTTCTCAGTTTGACAACACATGTGTGTTGATTCACTTTCATGAACGAAACGTTTTGAAATGACAACGCCGTTCATGATTTTTTCTATGGGTGTAGGGTGGGTGTATATTAACTTTGTCATTCCGTTTGTAACACATCGAAATATTGCTCTAAGACCCCATAAAGTATATATATTCTGGGTGGTGCTGAAGTTCTGAGTCGATCTGAGCATGTCCGTCCGTCCGTCTGTCGAAATCACGCTAACTTCCCAACGAAACAAGCTATCGACTTGAAACTTGGCACAAGTAGTTGTTATTGATGTACGTCGGATGGTATTGCCATATCGGTCCACTTTTGCGTATAGCCCCCATATAAACCGATCCCAAGATTTGACCTCCGGAGCCTCTTAGAGGAGCAAAACTCATCCGATCCGATTGAAATTTGGTACGTAGTGTTAGTATATTGTCTCTAACAACCATGCCAAAATTGGTCCATATCGGTCCATAATTATATATAGCCCCCATATAAGCCGATCCCCAGATTTGACCTCCGGAGCCTCTTAGAGGAGCAAAATTCATCCGATCCGGTTGAAATTTGGAACATGATGTTAGAATGTGGTCTCTAACAAACACGCAAGTATTGGTCCATATCGGTCCATAATTATATATAGCCCCCCATATAAACCGCTCCCCAGATTTGATCTCCGGAGCCTCTTGGAGGAGCAAAATTCATCCGTTCCGGTTGAAATTTGCAACGTGGTGTTAGTATAAGGCCACTAATAACCATGCCAAAATTGGTCCATATCGGTCTATAGTTATATATAGCCGATCCCCAATCACACAAAAATTGGTCCATATCGGTTCATAATCATGGTTGCCATTCGAGCCAAAAATAATCTACCAAAATTTTATTTTTATAGAAAACATTGTCAAAATGTTATTTCTATAGAAAATTGTGTCAACATTTTATTTCTATAAAAATTTTTTTTCCAAATTTTATTTCCATAGAAAATTTTATTTCTATAGAAAATTTTTTTTCCAAATTTTATTTCCATAGAAAATTTTGTCAAAATTTTACTTCTATAGAAAATGTTGTCAAAATTTTATTTTGTCAAAATTTTATTTCTATAGAAACTTTAAACTTAATTATACACGTATTTAATCGGCCTTTTTATACCCACCATCATAGAATGGTGAAGGGGGAATAATAAGTTTGTCATTCCGTTTGTAACACATCGAAATATCGATTTCCGACTATATAAAGTATATATATTCTTGATCAGGGAGAAATTCTAAGACGATATAACGATGTCCAACTGTCTGTCTGTTGTAATCACGCTACAGTCTTCAATAATGAAGCAATCGTGCTGAAATTTTGCACAAACTCGTATTTTGTCTGCAGGCAGGTCAAGTTCGAAAATGGGCTATATCGGTCCAGGTTTTGATATAGTCCCATATAAACCGACCTCCCGATTTGGGGTCTTGGGCTTATAGAAATCGTAGTTTTTATCCCATTTGCCTGAAGTTTAAAATCTAGAGGTATTTTATGACCATAAAGAGGTGTGCCAAAAATGGTGAGTATCGGTCCATGTTTTGGTATAGCCCCCACATAGACCGATCTCCCGATTTTACTTCTTGGGCTTATAGAAACCGCAGTTTTTATTCAATTTACCTGAAATTGGAAATCTAGAGGTATTGTAGGACCACAAATACGTGTGCCAAAAATTGTGAGTATCGGTCCATGTTTTGGTATGGTCCCCATATAAAACGACCTCCCGATTTGTGGTCTTGGGCTTATAGAAATCGTAGTTTATATCCAATTTCTCTGAAATTGGAATTCTAGAGGTATTTTAGGACCATAAAGAGGTGTGTTGAAAATGGTGAGTATCGGTCCATATTTTGGTATAGCCCCCATATAGACCGATTTCCCGATTTTACTTCTTGGGCTTCTAGAATCCGAAGTTTTTATCCTATTTGCCTGAAATTGGAAATCTAGAGGTATTTTCGGGTCATAAAGAGGTGTGCCGAAAACGGTGAGTATCGGTCCATATTTTAGTATAGCCCCCATAAGAATGATCTCCCGATTTAACTCCTTCGGTTTCTAGAAATCATAGTTTTTATCTGACTTGCCTGAAATTGTAAATATTCCGGCATTTTAGGCTCACAAAAACGTGTATCGGATTAAGTTTTTATCGATCTATTTGGTAATGCCTCCATAAAGGCCGACTTCACTTCTTGAGGGTGTAGAAGGCGCACTGATCATGAAAATTGCTTGAAACTCAATGTAAAATTTCCAGATTTTACTTTTACAGATTTAAGATTTCAAATCAAGACGTTATTTTATAATTTTCTTGCACACTTACAAGAGATGTTATTGATTCCTGTAAACTCAAACAAAAATGGTTCTTATAAATCCAGAATCTGATATAGTCCTCATTGGAGAAATCTTTATAAATTTATCTTCGGGAAATGTCCTCAAGTGCTCAAGCCCTCCTGAAATTTCAAAGGAAGCCCTAATATTTGGTTCATGGTGGTGGGTATTTAAGATTCGGCCCGGCCGAACTTAGTGCTGTATATACTTGTTTAGTTTAATATATACCACGTATGTACTATGTGGTATATATTACGGTGTTAGGAAGTTTTAAGATACCTTGCCATCGGCTTCAGTAGAAGTTTCTACGCAATCCATGGTGGAGGGTACATAAGCTTCGGCCGCGAACTTACGGCCGTATATACTTGTTTTTATTGATAAAATGAAAATTGTTCATTAGCCCAATGGAAGTGTTCAATAATAATATGAAATTTTTTCATTATTTAATAGGAAACAAATAAGGAAGACACAGCGAAGACGATCGGATAGTTTGTTATAATAACGAAGTATTTCATTACATTTTTGAATTTGTTTCGTTCGCTCAATTTTAATAACAAATTTCTTTAATATAATGAAGATTTTTCTAGCAGTGTATTTATTTGACTCTCTACACTAGATCACATTGGTGATCCCATTATAATAGAAGGGTTTCATGGAGTGAACAACCTTCCACCTCGGAAGCTCTAAGTGTAGAAGAAATCTACTCATGCCGACCATATGGAGCAATGACTTTTTAAGCATAATGTCACCTGAAAATCAAATGCATAAATATTTTGCAATGCTAATAATAAATTGAGATAGGTTATTATTAATGCTGATAAATTTAATGATAATGACTGGATAAAGTCAAAAATATCTTTAACATTGATGATGATGATGATCATGGTGATGCCAATGCCAATCCCACAAATATGCAGCAAAAGAAGATCTTCAATTCAATTCTACCAAAATAAATCCCAACAACAAATCGTTATGAATACACAATGAAATGCAGGTGTGGCCTTTTAGAAACTCAATCTGAAATTCAAATCAAAAATGATAGTGATGAAGAACAAAGAAATGAAAAAAGCAGCGAGCTACAAGAATTGATTCTCGCCAAAAAGCAACCAAGAATCTTTAACTGGCTAAAAAATTTAAATCCCCCTCCCAAAAAAAAAGAGAAACATAAAAATTACATTTTCATAACAAGACAGATCTATAGAGAGCAGCATCAGAACACAGATACAGCCAGAGTAAGAATCACCAGGTACTGCTGAATGAGATGGGAATTTATTTGGCTGGAAGTGATGCTCTTATGAAAGCAAACCATTTCAAGCCATGATGATATCGTTTTAAGGTGCATCGCAAACTTGCCATCAACAATAACTATACGCCAATTGATGGACATAAGGGCGTTCTTTACTAAAGCTTCGATAATTCCTCCCTCCGAAGATTGAATATGGGGTATTCAATAATGTGATATACAGAGTTTTATAAAAAAAAAACATTTAACAAACTATTTTTGTAAAAATTTTATTTCTATAAAAAAATTTTGACAAAATTTTATTTCTAGAGAATATTTTGTCAAAATTTTATTTTTATAGAGTTTATAGGAGTTCGCATTGTCGTCGTGAAGAGTGATCCGGCATCGGCGGTTGGTCGGAAGAACACATAAAAAAATTTAATTAAAATTGAGACATCGCAATTTTTTATTGACAAAATGAAAATTGTTCATTAGCACAATAGAAGTGTTCAATCAAAAAAAAAAAAACCCTTTACCAAACAAATTTTGTAAAAATTTTATTTCTATAAAAAAAATTTTACAAAATTTTATTTCAATAGAAAACTTTGTCAAACTGTTATTTTTATACACAATTTTGTCAAAAATTTATTTGTATAGAAAATTTTGTCAAAACTTTTTTCTATAGAAAATGTTGTCAAAATTGTATTTCTATAACAAAATTTTGAAGAAAAAAAATATTTTTATAGAAAATGTAAAAAATTTATTTCTACAGCAAAAATTTTATTTGTATAGAAAATTTTGTCAAACTTTTATATAGCAAAATTAAAAAAAAAATTTATTTCAATAGAAAATTTTATCAAAATTTCTCGTAATTTTTTATGGAAAATATTGTCAAAATTTTGTTTCTATAGCGAAATTTTATTTCTATAGAAAATGTTGTCAAAATTTTATTTTTATAGAAAAGTTTGAAAAAAATTTATTTCTATAGAAAATTTTGTCAAAATTTTATTTATATAGAATATTTTGTCAAAATTTTATTTATACAGATAATTTAGCAAAACTTAAAGAAAATTGCTCGCAATTTTCATTTGTGTGAAAAATTTTGCCAAAATTTCATTTCCACAGAAAACTTTGTCAACATTTTATTTCTATAGAAAATTTTGTCAAAAGTTTTATTACTGTAGATAATTTTGTTAAACAAAATTGTTTCAAAAGAAAATTTTATTACAAATTTTATTTCTATAGAAACTTTTGTCAAAATTTTATATCTATAATTTTTTTTTAACTTTATTCCTATAGACAATTTTGTCAAAATTTTATTTCTATAGAAAATTTTGTCAAAATTTTATTTCTATGGAAAAGTTTGTCAAAATTTTATTTACATGGAAAATTTAGCATAACTTATAGAAAAATTTTCTTAATTTTATTTTTATGGAAAATTTTGTCAAAATTTTATTTCTATAGAAAATTTTATTTCTATAGAAAAATTTGTCAAAATTTTATTTAAATAGAAAATTTTGTCAAAATTTTATTTCTATAGAATATTTTGTCAACATTTAGCAAAACTTATAGAAAAATATTCGTAATTTTATTTCTTTAGGAAATTTTGTTTCTAAGGAAAACTATTTCTAATTTTTTTTTTCAAAATTTTATTTCTATAGAAAATTTTGTCAAAATTTTATTTGTGAAGAAAATTTTTTCAAAATGTTATTTCTATAGTAATTTTGTCAAAATTTTATATCTATAGAAACTTTTGTCAAAATTTTATTTTTATAGTTAATTTTGTCAAAATTTTATTTCTATATAACATTTTGTCAACATTTTTTTGTCAAAATTATATTTCTCTAGAAAATTTTGTCAAAATTTTATTTCTATAGAAAGTTTTGTAAAAATTATGTCAAAAATTTATTTCTATAGTAAATTATGTCAAATTTTTTTTTCTATAGAAAATTTTCTCAACATTTTATTTCTATAGAAAATATTGTCAACATTTTATTTTTATAGAAAATTTTGTCAAATTCACCATTGACCATTTTTTCAAAATTGTATTTTTAATTAATATTTTGTCAAATTTTTTTTATAGAAAATATTTTGTAATTTTATTTTTATTGAAAATTTTGCCAACATTTTTTTTAAAGAACTTCTGTGTTAAAATTTGAGTTTTATAGAAAATTTTGCCAAAATTTTATTACTATAGAAAAAAAAATTAATTCTATAGAAAATTTTGTCAAAATTTTATTTCTATAGAATATTTTGGCAAAAATTTTTTTCAATGGAAAATTTTGTCAAAATTTTATTTCTATAGAAAATTTTATTTCTATAGAAAAATTTGTCAACATTTTTATTACTGTAGATAATTTCATTAAAAAGTTTGTTTCAAAAAAAATTATTACAAATTTTATTTCTATATATATAGAAACTTTTGTCAAAATTTTATATCTATAAATTTTTTTTTAACTTTATTCCTATAGACAATTTTGTATAAATTTTATTTCTATTGAAAATTTTGTCAAAACTTTATTTCTCTAGAAAATTTTATTATAGAAAAATTATGTAATATAGAAAAATTTGTTAAAATTTTATTTCCATAGAAAATTTTTTCAAAATTTTATTTCTATAGAATATTTTATCAAAATTTTATTTATATAGAAAATTTACCAAAACTTATAGAAAAATATTCGTAATTTTATTTCTTTAGAAAATTTTGTTAAGAATTTTGTTTCTAAGGAAAACTTTATTTCTTTTTTTTTAATTTATTTCTATAGAAAATTTTGTCAAAATTTTATTTGTTAAGAAATTTTTTTCACAATGTTATTTCTATAGTAAGTTTTGTCAAATTTTATTTCTATAGAAACTTTTGTCAACATTTTGTCAAAATTTTTTTTCTTCAGTTAATTTTGTCAAAATTGTATTTCTATATAAAATTTTGTCAACATTTTTTTTTCTGTAGAAACTTTTGTCAAAATTTTATTTCTCTAGACAATTTTGTCAAGATTTTATCTCTGTAGCCAATTTTGTCAAAATGTTATCTCTATAGAAAATTTTGTCAAAATTTTATCTCTATAGACAATTTTGTCAAAATTATATCTCTATAGAAAAATTTGTCAAAATTTTATCTCTATAGACAATATTGTCAAAATTTTATGCCTATAGACAATTTTGTCAAAATTTTATCTCTATAGAAAATTTTGCCAAAATTTTATCTCTATAGACAATTTTGTTGCAATTTAATCTCCATAGAAAATTTTGTCAAAATTTTATCTGTATAGAAAATTTGTCAAAGTTTCTGTGTCAATATATTGTAAACTTTTTATTTCTATTGAAAATTTTGTCTCTCTATAGAAAATTTTGTCAAAATTTCTGTAGCAATATATTGTCAACTATTTATTTCTATTGAAAATTTTGTAAAAAAGTTATTTCTACAAAAATATTTGTCAAAATTTCACTTAGTACAGTCTCGAATGTGCATCATAGATGATCAATGCAGTTCAAAATTTTATTTCTATAGAAAATCTTGTCAACATTTTATTTTTTTAGAAAGTTTTGTTGTATTTAATTTGCTCTGCCAAGAGAAATTGTTTTTTAAGAGTTATTTCACTTCCAGTGGAATCGCCCATATTCAAATATGTTATATATAAACGAAGATGATGATTCGAATCGGTTTTTAATCCCACCTAAATGAAGTTCAGTATGCCGTTTTCGCGTCTTATCAATGTTTTCGCATTTGAGCCTAAAGGCCGAGTATTTATGACCATCACTATCACAACTCAACGATCTCACTCACAGTGCTAGTAGAGTTTAACGTTCATGTATTTCGCCTTGATCGTCGTTGCAGTCAACTTCGTTAATAGAGATCGGCTTATTGTCTGGCAAGAGGAAGAACAACAACTACAAACACAAAACTATAGAACGAAAACAACAATAACCCCCGCCCACCACACTAATGGTCACACGTGCATTTGATGATCCTGTGAAAGGAATCTTCGTTTTCGAGCTTAGTCTTCTCACATAACGACCGACAACGAAGATTAGGGGGACTAAAAAACATTTTCTTGTTCTTGTCGTTGTTGTTGTTGTTACTGGGTGATTGTGGCGTTGTAGATATTTGTGTTTGTTTTGCACGTGTTCATCACAAACAACAAACCGGGCAAACACCATTACAACAAAAACAACAACAATGCTTAAGGTGTGTTTATTTTTGGTTCAGTTCATTGTTGGTCTTATGCGTTGTTGTTGTTACTCTTGTAGCTGAAGAAATGTTCTTGGTTGGCTTCTTCTAGAGATGTGTGTGGTTGGTATTGTTGCTGCTGTTATTCGTTGCTAGTTTCTCTTATGCTTAGCACAGTGGGCCAAATCCCTATGTGGGTGCATTTAAATTTTTTTGTTATTGGAAAATTAATTTTTATTAAAATTTTTTAAAGAAAAATTTAGTTTAAAGACGTCAAGTTAATTAATTATATTAAATAAAAATTGAAATATTTTCATTAAATTTAGCACATGCATTTTGTGAAATTATATCCTTACGTGTGATTTGCTAATTTAATTTAATGACAAAAAATTTAAGCAAAGATCATAAAATTTAATTATTTTAAAGAAATTTGTTCTTAATATTGGCTGCATAATCATCCATATTAGGTTAATATTTTTGCAAAACTAATATCCTCGCAGATCATATCTTGTTACACTGTGTTTAAATTCTTACCGATAGTTTCCTTCTTATTCGTGCTGCCTATGGTTCTGGGCCTTTGGAGTTGAACACTTGTGTGCGTTTTTTTCATGCCTTCTCGTTTTTTTTTGTTTTGCATTTATTTTGGGTTTTATTTTTGGGTTCCCACCATCGTCATCATCACCATCCTTGCTGCATACGATAGCTGGCCAACGAGATGGTTTCTATTCTTTATTCGTCCTACCATTGCTATATTGGGATGTTCGCGGTGGCGGTGTTGATGGGTACTGGAATTGTGTTGATCGTTTCTTCATTTGCTGGTTCATTGTGATGGCTGTAGAGTGTAGGTAGTGGTAGCAGAGGTGGTGGCACCATGGTGTTGTTAATAATGATGCCTCATTTGAAGAATCAATTCCTGGAATTGTGTTTTTATTTTTGTTTTTCGATTTTTGGGATTTATGTTGATAACAACCAAAACAAAAACCCTTTTTGGGTTTCATAAGCATTTATTTCGATTTAGGTAATTTTGAATTTATTAGAATGAATTTTAGAGGATTATATATGGAATGGTTTAGCATGCCAATGATTGTCGGTAAGTTTCTATTTAAGAAATTGTATGTTACCGGAAATTGAGCAAAATTAAATTTATGAGGAATTTAAAATTAATTTTGATTAATATTTCATAGGCTTCCTTGAAAGCAGAGCTTTCGTTGAAGAAATAAAACACAAAACGATTAAGAAAATAAACATTTTGGCCTACACAGAAACAAATTATCACCAAAGAATTTCCAATTAAAAAGTCGATTGTGGTTGAAAAAAATTCAATTAATAAATTTTTAATTAAGACAGAAAATTTTAAATTAAAAAACTAATTGACAAAAATTAACTTTTTTTATCAAACTCGGAAGACTAACCCCCATTTTCATAAAGCTCCGTTAGTGTTCCGTTAACTAACCAACTTTTAAACCGTATTATGGACGAAGCTGACATCTTGCATATATATTCCGTATCCCAGTTAGGAACTTAACTGACGAAAAATTTTCAGTTAAAGTTAACAGGAGAGCAGATATTTGCAATTTACTTTCTGTTAACTGGCAGTTAAAGCATAACGGAGCTACATGAAAATAGTCGTAAGTCAGTTAAAAAATGATGTTTTTTTAATTTTTAATTAATATTTATTTCCAACAACCAATTTTTAATCAAACTAAAAATACGAAGTCAGTTAAGAAAGTAATTAACAATTGTTACGTTTTTAATTAAAAAAATAATTGTGTTTTGCATTCAACATCAATTGAATTTTTAATTGAATCAATCAAAAAATTATTTGAAATCAAATATTTCTTGTGCTCAATTAAAACTGTGATTGATACGAGTACTATCATTTTGGTGATTGAAGACATTTCAATTAAAGTATTAATTGGATCAATTAAATTCGTGATTGAATCAGAAAAAAAATTATGAAAACAAAGTTTATTATTTGGAAGATATTTCGCATCTTTAAATTAAATAGCTTAAAATATACAATAAGATTTATTTCGAGGGTGCGACATTCTTGATTGACCATTTGTTTATACCTATGAAACGGAGTTCAATCTATCTATTTTTTTTGGAATTATTTCAAAAATTGATATAAAATTATTAGTTCATATAAATCTATGAAACTAATAAACACTGGTCCTTCGAGGAGCTTCATCGCCAAAAAAAAGTTTTCGATGCCCTGTTGTTATGTTAAGCCAAGTCGAAAGTTGTAAAAATAACTGCACCAAAATGTTCACGATTTACTAATTAAATTTTTTGGAAGAAATGAATCTGTTATGGTGCTGTAACCACGGTTGCTACTCGAGCCAAAAATAATCTATCAAAATTTGGAGAAAATTCTACCTAAAAGCTACCAACCAAAAAAATCTTCTATAGAAAATTTTGTTAACATTTTATTTCTCTAGAAAATATTGAGAAAATTTTATTTCTATGGAAAATGTTGACAAACATTTATTTCCATAGAAAATTTTGAGAAAATTTTGACAAAAATTTTTTTTCATAGAAAATTTTGATAACATTTTATTTCTATGGAAAATTTTGACAAAATTTTATTTCTTTAGAAAATTTTATTTCTATAGAAAATGTTGAGAAAATTTTATTATACCCTCCATCATAGGATGGTATATTAACTTTGTCATTCCGTTTGTAACACATCGAAATATTGCTCTAAGCCCCCATAAAGTATATATATTCTGGGTCGTGGTGAAATTCTGAGTCGATCTAAGCATGTCCGTCCGTCCGTCCGTCCGTCTGTCTGTTGAAATCACGCTAACTTCCGAACGAAACAAGCTATCGACTTGAAACTTGGCACAAGTAGTAGTTATCGATGTAGGTCGGATGGTATTGAAAATCGGTCCACTTTTACGTATAGCCCCCATATAAAGGGACCCTCAGATTTGGCTTGTGGAGCCTCTAACAGAAGCATATTTCATCCGATCCGGCTGAAATTTAGTATATGGTGTTTGTATATGGTCTGTAACAACCATGCAAAAATTGGTCCACATCGGTCCATAATTATATATAGCCCCCATATAAACCGATCCCCAGATTTGGCTTGCGGAGCCTAAAAGAGAAGCAAATTTCATCCGATCCGGCTGAAATTTGGTACATGGTGTTGGTATATGGTCTCTAACAACCATGCAAAAATTGGTTCACATCGGTCCATAATTATATATAGCCCCCATATAAACCGATCCCAAGATTTGGCTTGCGGAGCCTCAAAGAGAAGAAAATTTCATCCGATCCGGCGGAAATTTGGTAAATGGTGTTGGTATATGGTCTCTAACAATCATGCAAAAATTGGTCCACATCGGTCCATAATTATATATAGCCCCCATATAAACCGATCCCCAGATTTGGCTTGCGGAGCCTCAAAGAGAAGCAAATTTCATCCGATCTGGCTGAAATTTGGTATATGTTCTCTAACAACCATGCAAAAATTGGTCCACATCGGTTAATAATTATATATAGCCCCCATATAAACCGATCCCTAGATTTGGTTTGCGAAGTCTCCAAGAGAAGCAAATTTCATCCAAACCGGTTGTAATTTGGAACATGGTGTTAGTATATGATCTTTAACAACCGTGCCAGAATTGGTCCATATCGGTCCATAATTATATATAGCCCCCATATAAAACATTCTCCAGATTTGACCTCCGGAGCCTCTTGGAGGAGCAAAATTCATCCGATCCGGTTCAAATTAGGCACGTGGTGTTAGTATATGGTCGCTAACAACCATACCAAAATTGGTCACACAAAAATTGGTCCATATCTGTTCATAATCATGGTTGCCACTAGAGCCAAAAATAATCTACCAAAATTTTATTTCTATAGAAAATTTTGTCAAAAATTTATTTCTATATAAAATTTTGACATAATTTTAATTCTATAGAAAATTTTGACAACATTTTATTTGTATAGAAAAATTTTTCAAAATTTTATTTCTATAGAGAATTTTGTCGAAATGAAAGAAAGTTTTGACAAAATTTTATTTCTATAGAAAATGTTGACAACATTTTATTCTTAAAGACAATTTTGTAAAAATTTTATTTCCTTCGTTTTGTTTTGTTATTGTTGGTTTTGTTCTTTAAGTATTGTTGTTGTTTTTTGATTTCAGCTTAAAACCATACATTGACTAAACTACAAGTGTATCTTAACCAACAGAGAAAAAGAATGTTTGTCAAATTTACTTGGGCAAAGCCCTATAGACTGCAAGATGGTTGGTTGAACGCACGTTTCGGAATTACCACATTCCTCATCAGCGTCCTCTACTTGCAGCAACTATCAACCAATTATCAGAATAAATTCAGGCAGTTCATTAAACCCAACAATGAACCGCACTTGAACCTTCCGAAAAAAGGTTTTGCATGATAGCCGGCTTATGCCGAAATAATTTCGTAGAAACATATTTCTTTCCCTATATACAATTTTGTCAAATTTTTTTATAGACAAATTTGTCAAACATTTTTTTCCATAGAAAATTTTGACAAAATTTTATTTCTATGGAAAATTTTGATAACATTTTATTCCTAAAGACAATTTTGACAACATTTTTTTTTTTCAATAAAAGGTAACACTCATATCTGAATATTTCAATGCCAAAAAATTTTTTTAATTGACAAATTTGTCAAAAAAAAATTTTTCTATAGAAAAGTTTTATTTCTATAGAAAATTTTGACAAAATTTTATTTGTATAGAAAAATTTGTCTAATTTTATTTCTTTATACAATTTTGTCAAAATTTTATTGCTATAGAAAAATTTGTCAAATTTTGTTCTATAGAAAATTTTGAAAAAATGTTTTTATAATAGAAAATTTTGTCTTAATTTTATTTCCATATACAATTTCGTCAAAATTTTATTCCTATAGAAACATTTTTCAAAATTTTATTTCTATAGAAAATGTTAACAAAATTTT
This sequence comes from Haematobia irritans, assembly GCF_050003625.1. Taxonomy (NCBI): domain Eukaryota; kingdom Metazoa; phylum Arthropoda; class Insecta; order Diptera; family Muscidae; genus Haematobia; species Haematobia irritans. Next base: position 182,072,984 of record NC_134400.1, on the reverse strand, counting down.
ATTTCTAAAGACAATTTTGTAAAAATTTTATTTCTATAGAAAATGTTCACAAAATTTAATTCTTATAGAAAATTTGGACAAAATTTTATTTCTATAGAAAATCTTGACAAAATTTTATTTCTATAGAAAATCTTGACAAAATTTTATTCCTAAAGACAATTTTGACAACATTTTTTTTTATAGAAAATTTTGACAACATTTTATTTCTGTAGAAAATTTTGACAAAATTTTATTTCTATAGAACATTTTGACAAAATTTTATTTCTATATACAATTTTGACAAAATTTTTTTTTCTATATACAATTTTGTCAAAATTTTTTTATAGACAAATTGGTCAAAAAATTTTTGCATAGAAAATTTTGACAAAATGTTATTTTTATAGAAAATTTTGACTACATTTTTTTCTATATACAATTTTGTCAAAATTTTTTATAGACAAATTTGTCAAAAAATTTTTTCCATAGAAAATTTTGACAAAATTTTATTTCTAAAGAAAATTTTGAAATTTGAAAATTTCTGTAGAAAACTTTGACAAAATTTTATTTCAAAAAAATTTTTTATAGAAAATTTTGACAAAATTTCATTTCTATATACAATTTTGTCAAAATTTTATTGCTATAGAAAAATTTGTCAAATTTTATTTCTATCGAAAATTTTGACAAAATTTTATTTCTGTAGAAAATTTTGACAAAATTTTATTTCTCTAGAAAATGTTGACAAAATTTTATTTCTATATACAATTTTGACAAAATTTTATTTCAAAAATTTTTTTATAGAAAATTTTGACAAAATTTTATTTCTATATACAATTTTGTCAAAATCTTATTGCTATAGAAAATTTTTTCTATAGAAAATTTTGACAAAATTTTACTTCTATAGAAAAATTTGTCAAATTTTTTTCTATAGAAAATTTTGTCACAATTTTATTTCTATAGAAAATTTTGACAAAATTTTATTTCTAAAGACAAGTTTGAAAACATTTTATTTGTGTAGAAAATTTTGACAAAATTTTTTTCTATAGAAAATTTTGACAAAATTTTATTTATATATACAAGTTCGACAAAATTTTATTTCTATATACAATTTTGTCAAAATTTTTTTATAGACAAATTTGTCAATTTTTTTTTATAAAAAATGTTGACAAAATTTTATTCCTAAAGACAATTTTGGCAACATTTTTTTTTCTACAGAAAATTTTGACAACATTTTATTTCTGTAGAAAATTTTAATAACATTTTATTTTTGTAGAAAATTTTGACAACATTTTATTTCTACATAAAATTTTGTCAAAATTTTTTTGTTGACAAATTTGTCAAATTTTTTTCTATAGAAAATTTTGACAAAATTTTATTTGTATAGAAAAATTTGTCAAATATTATTTCTATATACAATTGTGTCAAAATTTTATTGCTATAGAAAAATTTGTCAAATTTTTGTCTATAGAAAAATTTGTCAAATTTTATTTCTATATACAATTTTGTCAAAATTTTATTGCTGTAGAAAACTTTGTCAAATTTTTGTCTATAGAAAAATTTGTCAAAATGTTATTATAATAGAAAATTTTGTCTAAATTTTATTTCCATATACAATTTCATCAAAATTTTATTTCTATAGAAAATGTTAACAAAATTTTATTTCTAAAGACAATTTGTAAAAATTTTATTTCTATGGAAAATTTATTTATATAGAAAATCGTGACAAAATATTATTCCTAAATACAAATTTTATTTCTATAGAAACATTTTTCAAAATTTCATTTCTATAGAAAATGTTAACAAAATTTTATTTCTAAAGGCAATTTGTAAAAATTTTATTTCTATAGAAAATTTTCACAAAATTTTATTTCTATGGAAAATTTATTTATATAGAAAATCGTGACAAAATATTATTCCTAAATACAAATTTTATTTCTATAGAAACATTTTTCAAAATTTCATTTCTATAGAAAATGTTAACAAAATTTTATTTCTAAGGACAATTTTGTAAAAATTTTAATTCTTTAGAAAATTTTGACAAAATTTTATTTCTAAAGAAAATTTTGTAAAAATTTTATTTTTATGGAAATTTTTCACAAAATTTTATTTCTATAGAAAATTTAGACAAAAATTTATTTCTAAAGACAATTTTGACACTTTTGACGAAATTTTATTTCAATAGAAAATTTTGAAAAAAATTGTCTACTTTATGATAGAGCTATCAGTTGACGGATTGCAACACTGGGGATGCTCAATCCCGCCCAATAAAAGGCAACACTCATATCTGAATATTTCAATGCAACAAAAAAAAATGAAAACAAGAATATAACCTGTGTCCAACTGTTGAACAAGGTCCGTTTCTGTCTTATATCATTGTCCACAGAATCACAAATGATTGATATGTTGCTATTCATAGTCCCTTCAAATCACTCTGTCATACAGTTGACCCAGAATTCACAAGAACCGCAAATTTTCTTTGACTTGACAGTCTGAACTGCTGCTGGTCTTATGTTTAAATAATTATTTCGTTTTCAATTTCGTTTTTTTTTGCTCAATCGAAAAACTTTTCAAATCATTACAGACATTGATAAATACCATCCCACACCTTTGGTAGCCGGATGATTGTATGGAGATTATGGTGGCTGGTAGTGGTAGTCATTGAATGGGCAGGCACCAAAACATGGCTGGCTATTCAAACAATTTTTTTTTTAAGAATTATTGATCGACTTAATAAAATATTGCTCACTTTCCAAGCACTTGTGAAGTTGATGCTGGTGGTGGTGGTGGTTGCCTGCCGTTCCATTTCGAATTTTTCCACTATTGTCCTCAAAGCTGGCAAATAGAAACACAAACCCTCAGTGGCGGGACCACAATAAAAATCGGTCTCTTGTTTATTTTCTTAATTGATTCATTGATCTTGAAGGAGATATCAATTGGTCAGCAATAGCAGCAGCAGTAACAGCAACAAATGACGGTAGTTTGCCCCTAGTGGCAATTGCAAATAATTTCATGGTGCTGGCAACAATTGTTGCTCTATGCCCGCTCGATCATTTTGACAAGTTTTTCCAGAGTCCTCCGCTATGGCTGGAGCTTTTATTGAGCTGAGTTGTATTGATTTGCTGTTAATGCTGTTGTTTACAAAGATAACTGGCGTATGGTGACGTTTGTTGTGAACTAAGCTTCTGTCATTGGACTCCAATTGTAGTAGATGACGGTGGGCAAACGTCAGCAACAATCACCCCAATCATGAAGTCACTCACGGTGGCACTAAACTGGTGGTGCCACCATAGTAAAATGAATCCTATGGAAGCAAATATGAAGCATTTTAGTCATGGATCTTTCATTTTGCCATCTCCTATAGACCATCAATGTAAAATTTGTGTATTTTCTCGGGGAAAATCTGCGACAAGTAATTTTCATCAGCTTCTATCGAAGCCAATTTTACTCCATTAACGGACTTTTGCATTGACCGAAACAAATGGTAGACCGACCAATGGCGCAAGGTCAGTTCTATATGGTGGATGCTTCTTCCCAACATTCCAGACTAGCTCGCCTATTTGTTGGCTAACCATCAATGATGAGTCTGGTCTTACGTTATGTAGATGGCAGCCCAGCGGCGGAATCAAGAAGGACCTTACAAATTCAGGCATGTTAAATGCCTTAAATTGGAAGGAGTTGTGTTTATAAGACATGCATGTGTACTGATTTTACATTCATCGTAGGCATTCTAAAATCAGACCTGTAATTAAGCATTGCGTTTCATTTACTTTTTCCTTTTATACACCTGGACATTCTCTTTGCCTTCTGTATAGAAGTTGTATAGCATGGGTGTTAAAATGATGTAGCAAGAGAGTTGTCTTGTGCTCTCGTTTAAAAGAGAGATTTAAAATTGTTTACATCCCTATTCATTTATAATTAGAATGCATTTGTAATGCCTTTGGAAGTCAAGTGTTTATTTCATATTATGACAGAAAATATTTATGTCAGAAAATATTTTCATTAATTGTCTTTGCATATGTTAATAAACGATAATAAAAGTGCATAATAATTTTGCGGACGCCAATTCACGCCATTCGTTCGTTCAGTTTTGATTTTGTGAAGTGCAGACGCGTTCCTTGTTTTGTGTTTTTAAATTTGTGAAATTGTGAAAAGTTAAACTTACAGCATGGGTGTTAAAGTTATGCAGAAGGAGCTATTTAATTATAATTACAATGCATTTTCAATGCCTAAGTCAATCGCTCGTTTTATAAAATCCCACTTACAAATATAAGTAGACAAGCATCTAACATAATTGGATTGCCTTCAATTTCCCAAAAAGGGCCATTATTTTTCTATAATTTCTTGAATTTAAATTCTTCCAGATCTCAACAACAAATGTGGCGAAAGAAGTCCTGACTTAAAAATTTGTATATTTTTTTTTCTTTAATTTTATATTAATTATCTATTTATTTATCTATCTTATTGTAACAATAAATCTGAATTAAAACAATAACTATGTCTAGTAATGAGAAAGTCATTCTTTTGAGAACGTATAGGTAAGACCGCCCTGTACTACATAACACCTTCTTGACGTAGCGCTGCAACATGCCTGTAATAAGAAGGAGCGAAGGTGTGGTTTTATTTTCAGTAATTATGTAGGAATTCTTATATACACCCCTGTAGAACTCCTTCTGTTTAGAGGGCTGGTGAACGCCCTTTTATGTAAGCTACAAAGAAGGCCTTGCCCTCCAATCTCACCCTATGTTAAATGGAAAGGAAGGTGTAATGTCCTAAGCAGGCCTCTGTAATGCCTAGACAGGCCTGGAAAAAGGCCTTCTAAGCACATGAACTACGCCGCTGGGAGACGAATACATAAAAAAACAAGTAAGGAAAGTCTAAAGTCGGGCGGGGCCGACTATATTATACCCTGCACCACTTTGTAGATCTAAATTTTCGATACCATATCACATCCGTCAAATGTTTTGGGTGTTATATATAAAGGTTTGTCCCAAATACATACATTTAAATATCACTCGATCTGGACAGAATTTGATAGACTTTTACAAAATCTATAGACTCAAAATTTAAGTCGGCTAATGCACTAGGGTGTGTTAGTGTTAGTAAAAAATATGGGAAACATTTAAATCTGAAGCAATTTTAAGGAAACTTCGCAAAAGTTTTTATGATTTATCGCTCGATATATATGTATTAGAAGTTTAGGACAATTAGAAACATTTTTACAACTTTTCGACTAAGCAGTGGCGATTTTACAAGGAAAATGTTGGTATTTTCAATATTTTTTATCGAAATTAGAAAAACATATATATGGGAGTTATATCTAAATCTGAACCGATTTCAACCAAATTTGGCACGCATAGCTACAATGCTAATTCTACTCCCTGTGCAAAATTTCAACTAAATCGGAGCAAAAAATTGGCCTCTGTGGTCATATGAGTGTAAATCGGGCGAAAGCTATATATGGGAGCTATATCTAAATCTGAACCGATTTCAACCAAATTTGGCACGCATAGCTTCAATGCTAATTCTACTCCCTGTGCAAAATTTCAACTAAATCGGAGTTAAAAATTGACCTCTGTGGTCATATGAGTGTAAATCGGGCGAAAGCTATATATGGAAGATATATCTAAATCTGAACCGATTACAACCAAATTTGGCACGCATAGCTACAATGCTAATTCTACTCCCTGTGCAAAATTTCAACTAAATCGGAGTTAAAAATTGGTCTCTGTGGTCATATGAGTGTAAATCGGGCGAAAGCTATAAATGGGAGCTATACATAAATCTGAACCGATTTCAATCAAATTTGGCACGCATAGTAACAATGCTAATTCTACTCTCTGTGCAAAATTTCAACTAAATCGGAGTTAAAAATTGGCCTCTGTGGTCATATGAGTGTAAATCGGGCGAAAGCTATAAATGGGAGCTATACATAAATCTGAACCGATTTCAATCAAATTTGGCACACATAGCGACAATGCTAAATCTACTCCCTGTGCAAAATTTCAACTAAATCGGAGCAAAAAATTAGCATCTGTGGTCATATGAGAGTAAATCGGGCGAAAGCTATATATGGGAGCTATATCTAATCTGAACCGATTTCAACCAAATTTGGCACGCATAGCAACAATGCTAATTCTACTCCCTGTGCAAAATTTCAACTAAATCGGAGTTAAAAATTGGCCTCTGTGGTCATATGGGAGATATATCTAAATCTGAACCGATTTCAATAAAATTTGGCACAATTGACTATAGTACTAATTGTTCTTCTTGTGCAAAATTCTAAGCAAATTAGGGTAAAACTCTGGCTTCTGGGGCCATATAAGTCCATATCGGGCGAAATATATATTAGAGCATTGCATCGGTCATATATTTTTGTGTTCGAGAACATCTCGAAGCCCAACAAGTAAGGTAGAGATTTGTAGTCGTTCCCGTTTGGACCGATGTTTGTAAGTTCGAATACAACCATAACTCGTTCTCGTTTGTGTTGTATGAAACGGTCAATCAAACAACTTCAGTCTTCGGGATCAAACACAACGAGTCAATTTGTTTTCGAAAACATAGTGAAGGAATCGAGGATTTCGAATCTTTTTTTGCCCTCACGTAGTAACAATAACAACAACTTTTATAGGTATTGTACGTTTGTTTAGTTGTAAGTTGATGGAAAGGCGTTTGTGTATGAAGTAAAAAAAAAAATAACATAAAGTGGACAAAACCTTCTGCATTTCTATGTAAAAAGGTATTAACAGCAAAACAAAATATTGCTCTAGTTTTTAGGAGAAACATTTGGGATGATATTTTTGGGCATTATAGTAAGTAATCGTTAAAAATGCAATTCACTTTTTCGTATAAAAAATAAGGGGCATTCGTATTTAAAGGAAATAAAACATTTTGTCTTTTTCTATAGAAATAAAATTTTGACAAAATTTTCTATAGAAATACAATTTTGATAGAATTGTCTATAGAAATAGAATTTTGATAAAATTTTTTATAGATGTTAACAACATTTTCTATAGAAATAAAATTTTGCCAAAATTTTCTATAGAAATAAAATTATGACAACATTTTTTATAGAAATAAAATTTTGATAAAATTTTCTATAGAAATAAAAATTTGATAAAAATTTTTATAGAAATAAAATTTTCACAAAGTTTTCTATAGAAATAAAATTCTGATAAAATTTTCTATAGAAATACAATGTTGATAAAATTTTCTATACAAATAAAATTTTGATAAAATATGGCCCACTTGCAATACCATCCAACCTACATCAATGACAACTACTTATGCTTATGTTTCAAATCGATAGCTTGTTTCGTTCGGAAGTTAGCGTGATTTCAACAGACGGACGGACGGACATGCTTAGATCGACTCAGAATTTCACCACGACCCAGAATATATATACTTTATGGGGTCTTAGAGCAATATTTCGATGTATTACAAATGGAATGACAAAGTTAATATACCCCCTTCCTATGGTGGTTGGTATAAAAAACAGACAAAAAATACAAAAATAAATTTACTTTTGCTATTTACATATAAAAACATAACAAATTTAAACATTTACCTTGTTAGAATTACTCATTTTGTCGTCAATAAGCTTAACTATTAATTACACACTTATATCTAAAGAAACACAAACTGTATGACTTCTTTTCTCATTAAGCATGATTCCAAATTTTGCCATAACATACTCGAGAACTTTGCAAATTCCCAAAGCTCCCGTTAAATGTTCGAGTATTCTCGGCTATCTCGTTTCACCAAATGCAATCGAATGTTTGCTTGCGACCGAGAATTGAAACAAATGCACAAGTTCAATGATGTGACGTCACAACAGCATTCACTCGATACTGATTTAATGGGTTTGATTCAAACCATGTCTCATTCATACATTTACATTCATTCGAACCGATTCGATCAAGCCAGTGTTCTCATTTTATTCATTCGATCAACGAAGATTATTTAGTCTTCTCGAACCGTTTCATGAGTGAAGTTGTGTGTGCTATGAATGAATGTTCTCATGCAATGCTCTAATATATATATGGGAGCTATATCTAAATCTGAACCGATTTCTTCCAAAATCAATAGGGATCTATTCTGAGCCAAAACACATACTTGTGCCAAAAGTGAAGTCGATTGGACTAAAACTGCGACCTAGACTTTGATTACAAAAATGTGTTCACGGACAGACGGACATGGCTATATCGACTCAGGAGCCCACCCTGAGCATTTTTGCCAAAGACACCATATGTTTATCTCGACTCCTTCTGGGTGTTGCAAACATATGCACTAACTTATAATACCCTGTTCCACAGTGTGGAGCAGGGTATAAAAATATTTTGAAACAATTATTATAGACTTTTAATTAAGATTCCACTATTTTAAAGAGATTTGTCCTTAATATTTTGAAAATTGTGAGTCTTAAAATGTATGTTGCATAGTCTTTAATATCACGTAAATATTTTTTTTCAGTGTTAAATTGCAACTAACCTGCAGCTCATCGAAATTTCAGCTTGTATTACTGCTTATGCTATGGTCACAGGCGGAGCGCATCGAAAGGAAGAAGATGGATAGATCACATCGAGGAATCACAATGGACCTATACTGGCCTAAGTGGACATCAATTCAACACAAAATTGATGTCATCCTCTACAACCTAACCTAACCATGGTCACACTGATCAAATATTTGACAGAAATCGAAAAAGAATCCGTCGCCACAGCCAAACCAGCAAACATTTTGAGCTCATATTGGATATATAACATCATGGTAGGATTATTTTCCAAAAACCGTATCCACATATATGGAAAATGATTCTGGAGAAATGCTTGACACTCATTTTGGTCAAATATTTGCCTAGTGTGACCATAGCCTTAGTTTATTTGTTGAATGTTAACTTTATTGCAATACATTGTTAATTTGTTTAGTGTTTAAAATTAATTTCTGGGTTTAACCGATTAACCGGTAAGAGAGTCTTTGCTCTAAAAACAAAACTTAAAATTTCAACTGGAGAAGTCGCAAGCAGACACATTGGGGGAGATGTTTAAATTAAAGCCATATGTTTTGTGAGGTGGAACAACGGTTTTGGACTGAATAGTCTAAGTGTGCCTGATACTTAATAGGGCTGCCACTTTAACCTAACGGTTTTCGATTAATCCGAAAACTGTAAAATGTTTTTTTTAAACCCGGTTTTTGTAGCAATAAAAATCCGCAAAATTGTTTTTTAAAAATCCGAATTTTTGGACACTCCAAAATGAATTTGAATTTAATTCATATGAATTTAATTCTAGTAACTCCCTCTATTGGTCTATTTGGGGAATTTTCCAATTTAAGTCTTAAGTTTTTTTTTAGTGCAAAGATTTTCTTATCCCTTGGTCCCCAGTGATTCAAACTCCATCTATGCGGAAGCGTCAATAGGATTCTATTCCTTTGAAAATTGCTATCTCCTTCTGTTTACGAAGTTAATAATTTTTCCATCATTGGTGTTTCGTTCTCTTTTCTATGGCCCCCATAAAAAAAAAAAAAATCAAACAAAAAACTGTAGTGGTGCAATTACAAATGCACACCCAGGTTTCCATATTGGCCGGCATTTGAACTGTGTGACTGTGGTAGCAACAAACACGGCTGGCCTCTCCTTCGATCATTTGTTTACAACAGAATTCTATGCAATTTAATTTTTTTTTATTCGTTTATTCAAAAGACAAAAAGAAAAATTTTATTGCAATTTTCTAAATTGACATGTATTTTACTACCACCACCAGCAATACGGCGAGCAGCAGCAGCTCTACCCCATGGAGGACTACCGAACATTTGGCTGAAAAACAAAAATCACCTTTACCAGCATTATCATGGCGATTTGTAACCACAAGAAATATATTTTAATTAAATACAAGTGTTTAATAATAGGTCTCAATTGAATGTTATTAAATTAAATGGACACTATCACCATCACCAGTAGGAAATAATTATTCCCCCCCACCATCCTGGTCACCGAAAAGCTAAAAAATTTTCACAAAAAAAAAGTACATTTTGGTATCTCGAACAAAATATTTTTAAGATAGTCTAATTTGTGATCTGTCTTCGTATGCAGCTGGGATCCAAATGGACTCCTTTTGTGGTTGTTACTCAAACAAGTCGGGTGGCAACATTCTCACGCCCAATTAAGACATTTGGCCACAATGACAGGCAACAGGCTCCTAATTTGGTTATACCTCGCATAGCAATCAGTAGTCCAAATTAAGTAATACATGCGGGCTACATTTTATTATCAATGACTTGGGCAAGTAATCCACCTCCTGGAGAGGGGTTGTGAGCAAAACAAAAATCTGGTGACAGCAATGAAAAATAGAAAACTTCACAAATTATAGGAAGAAAATTATAAATATAGGAAGAAATTTATAAAATTATAGGAAGAATTACGAGAGTGATCCTAAAAGTTTTTGTCTTTGTGAAAAATTTGAAAAAATTATTTTGCAAAAGTGGGGGATTTGATTTCCAACATAAACTGACAAATATATTGATCATAAAGGGTGGCTGATATCTAATGTAACAAAGTAAAGCGCTATATTTAATTATACCCTCCACCATAGGATGGGGGGTATATTAACTTTGTCATTCAGTTTGTAATACATCGTAATATTGGTCTCAGAACCTATAAAGTCTACATATTCCCTCCGTCCGTCTATTGCATTTGGTGATTGATACTATCATTGCTCTGATTGAAAATATTTCAATTATAAAATAACTGGATCATTTAATTTAGTCATTGAATCCAAAAAATTGTTTATACCCTCCACCATAGGATGGGGGGTATATTAACTTTGTCTTTCCGTTTGTAACACATCGAAATATTGCTCTAAGACCCCATAAAGTATATATATATATATATTCTGGGTCGTGGTGAAATTCCGAGTCGATCTAAGCATGTCCGTCTGTTGAAATCACGCTAACTTCCGAAGGAAACAAGCAATCGACTTCAAACTTGGCACAGGTAGTTGTTATTGATGTAGGTCGGACGGTATTGCACATGGCCCATATAGGTCTACTTTTACGTATAGCCCCCATATAAACGGACGCCCAGATTTGGCTTGCGGAGCCTATAAGAGTAGCATATTTCATCCGATCTGGCTGAAATTTGGTACATGGTGTAAGCATATGGTCTCTAACAACCATGCAAAAATTGGTCCACATCGGTCCATAATTATATATAGCCCCCATATAAACCGATCCCCACATTTGACCTACGGAGCCCCTTGGAAGAGCAAAATTTATCCGATTCGGTTCAAATTTGGTACGTGATGTTAGTATATGGTATCCAACAACCATGTAGGAATTGATTCATATCAGTCCATAATTATATATAGCCCCCATATAAACCGATGTGGTTTAAATTTGGTATGTGGTGGTAGTATATGATATTTAACAACCATGCCAAAAGTGGTCCATATCAGTCCATAATCATATATAGCCCCCATATAAACCGATCCCGAGATTTAGTTTTGGAGCCTCTTGGAGGAGCAAATTTCATCCGATCCGGTTGAAATTTGGTACGTGGTGTTAGTATATGGTCTCTAACAACCATGCAAAAATTGCTCCATATCGGCCCATAATTATATATAGCCCCCATATAAACGGACCCCCAGATTTGGCTTGCGGAGCCTATAAGAATAGCATATGTCATCCGATCTGGTTGAAACTTGGTACGTGGTGTTAGTATATGGTCTCTAACAACTATGCAAAAATTGGTCCACATCGGTCCATAATTATATATAGCCCCCATATAAACCGATCCCCCTATTTGGCTTGCGGAGCCTCTAAGAGAGGCAAATTTCATCCGATCCGGCTGAAATTTGGTATACGGTGTCAGCATATGATCTCTAATAAATATCCAAAAATTGGTCCACATCGGTCCAAAATTATATATAGCCCCCATATAAACCGATACATCGATTTGGCTTGCGGAGCCTCTAAGAGAAGCAAATTTCATCCGATCCAGCTGAAATTTGGTACATGGTGTGAGTATATGGTCTCAAACAACTATGCAAAAATTGGTCCATATCGGTGAGTAATTATATATACCCCCCATATAAACCGATCACCAGATTTGACCTCCGGAACCTCTTGGAAGACCAAAATTCATCTGATTCAGTTGAAATTTGGACCGTGGTGTTAATATATGGCCTCAAACAACCATTGAAATATTGGTCGAAATCGGTCCATAATTATATATAGCCCCCTTATAAACCGATCCCCAGATTTGACCTCCGGAGCCTCTTAGAGGAGCAAAATTCATCCAATCCGGTTGAAATTTAATACGTGGTGTTAGTATATGGTCTCTAATAACCATGCAAAAATTGGTCCACATCGGTCCATAATTATATATAGCCCCCATATAAACCGATCCCCCTATTTGGCTTGCGGAGCCTCTAAGAGAGGCAAATTTCATCCGATCCGGCTGAAATTTGGTATACGGTGTCAGCATATGATCTCTAATAAATATCCAAAAATTGGTCCACATCGGTACATAATTATATACAGCCCCCATATAAACCGATCAGCAGATTTGACCTCCGCAGCCTCTTCGAAGACCAAAATTAATCTGATTCAGTTGAAATTTGGATCGTGGCGTTAATATATGGCCTCACACAACCATGCAAAAATTGGTCGAAATCGGTCCATAATTATATATAGCCCCTATATAAACCGATCCCCACATTTGACCTACGGAGCCCCTTGGAAGAGCAAAATTTATCCGATTCGGTTGAAATTTGGTACGTGATGTTAGTATATGGTATCCAACAACCATGTAGGAATTGATTCATATCAGTCCATAATTATATAGAGCCCCCATATAAACCCATCCCCAGATTTGACCTCCGGAGCCTCTTAGAGGAGCAAAATTCATACGATCCGGTTGAAATTTGGTACGTGGTGGTAGTATATGATATTTAACAACCATGCCAAAAGTGGTCCATATCAGACCATAGTCATATATAGCCCCATATAAACCGATCCCTATATTTAGTTTTGGAGCCACTTGGAGGAGCAAATTTCATCCGAGTCAGTTGAAATTTGGTACATTGTGCTAGTATATGGCCGTTAACAACCATGCCTAACTAGGTCCATATCGGTGTATAGCTATATATAGCCCTCAGATAACTCGATCCATAATCATACAAAAATTGGTCCATATCAAGTTCATAAGTTTATATAGCCCCCATATAAGCGACCCCCATATTTCAATTCTGGCTCTCTACGTACCGTGCAAAAGTCCATAACGATTCGTAATTGTTTGTAGACTTACCTATGACATACATACCTTTTTTTCAAATATATACCACGTATGCGCTAACTCACAATTTAGAAAACTATGTTAAGAAGTTTTAACATAACACAACCCAAGTAATTCCATTGTGGATGAAAGTCTTTCGTAGAAGTTTCGCAATCCATGGTGGAGGGTACATAAGATTCGGCCTGGCCGAACTTACGGCCGTATATACTTGTTTTTTTTTTTTTTTTTTTTTTGTGTTTTTACTAAGAAAGCATTTTTTATACCCACCACCATAGAATGGTGATGGTGAATGGTCAGGACGAGAGCACCATTATTGAAGGCTGTAGCGTGATTGCAACAGACAGAGAGACAGACGGACATGTTTATATCGTCTTAGAATTTCTCCCTGATCAAGAATATATATACATTATGTTAAATTACTGCGCCAATTTTATACCACTTCCGGATCCAAAAAGGACATTTTCATAATTTTTCTGGGAACCCCATCACATGGTGGTGTTTCAATGAAAATCGAAATCGATTGAAGATTAAAAAACGATTTGCAGAAAAGTCAATTTTCCATTTTTCTACCGCTATCACAATAGTATAAAAACCCAGCCTTTTGGTGGTGTATCCTATTCCGGATATTTTATTTGAACATATGTAAAAAATCATTTAAATATATCTTAAAAGCCAAAGCGTTATTTTATGATAAATCAAAGCCATATTTCAATGACTGATTATATATCAGAATACTATAATTATTTATAATATTGTTGTATTAACCACAACTTGAAAAGCCATATCCAATATTTTACATAAATCGACCACCATAGCATGACTGAAAAAAACTCAATTCCGGCAATCAATTCACAGGTTATTGGCTACTTTGTATGAGCAATTTATTAAACAAATCGATATATTAACCGCTAGTTAGTATTACAGGACCACTCAAACTCGAACAAGTTGCACGTTATCTTGATATCTTCGGCGATCATATCAATATCGAGCAAACATATTTGCATAATAATTCAAACTACAAGTATTTCTTTTGTCTTATCACCATTATTTCAATCTGCAAAATAAGAATCAACCATGAAACAAAATTGAAATGAGAAAAGAAAAAATTGAAATGTAATTAGTTTTACTGGCATCCGATGGTATCTATGGCAAAATATCGACCCCATTGTTCTGTCCATTCTATGGCAAAGCGACCAAAACATTTCTGCTGAAACAATTGATTTTTCTACCCTCAAGAGATTTGAATTTTATGCAATCTAAGATTTCTTCAATTCTGTGTAATGTGATGGCTGTTACCTTTACGAGACATGATATTCATGTGTTGTCGAATATCAATTTGTCTTGAACCAATAGAGGGGGGTGGGGGAGTAAAATTTAAATTTAACCGCTTTAGTATGGGATTAGGATTTTGATATGTCCGCGACCATTTTGAGAGGCGTTGCTCCATAGACAAAATATCGATCAAATTCGAATTTTCATTTATTGAGAATGGGTGCTACGTTCGATTGAATATGTGACATATATGGATATTGAGAAGCAAAATTTTAAATCGACATTCATGGGATTATGGATTGTACTGGGAATAAAAAAGATGATTGTTTGAAAATTTGGAAAAGTCAAATTCGTCGATTTTGCAAAATATATCTCTTTAACTATGTCGTACTTCAAAAATTTTATGAAGAAATAAAATTTTGACGAAATTTTCTATAGAAATAAAATTTTAACAAATTTTTCCATAGAAATAAAATTTTGGCAAAATTTTCTATGGAAATAAAATTTTGACAAAGTTTTCTATATAAATAAAATTTTGGCAAAATTTTCTATGGTTATAAAATTTTGACAAAATTTTCCATAGAAATAAAATTTTGACAAAATTTTCTATAGAAATAAAATTTGGACAAAATTTTCTATAGAAATGAAAATTTTGACAAAATTTTCTATAGAAATAAACTTTTGACAAAGTTTTCTATAGAAATAAAATTTTGACAAAATTTTGTATAGAAATAAAATTTTCACAAAATTTTCTATAGAAAAAAAAATTGAGAAAATTTTCTATAGAAATAAAATTTTGACAAAAATTTCAATAGAAATAAAATTTTTGCAAAATTTTCTATAGAACTAAAATTTTGGCAAAATTTTCTATAGAAATAAAACTTTGTTAAAATTTTCTATAGAAAACAAGATTTGACAAGATTTTCTATTGAAATAAATTTTGACAAATTTTTCTATAGAAATAAAATTTTGACAAAATTTTCTATAGAAATAAAATTATGGCAAAATTTTCTATAGAAATAAAATTTTGGCAAAATTTTCTATAGAAATAAAATTTTGGCAAAATTTTCTATAGAAGTAAAATTTTGGCAAAATTTGCTATAGAAATAAAATTTTGACAAAATTTTCTATAGAAAAAAAAATTGAGAAAATTTTCTATAGAAATAAAATTTTGACAAATTTTCTATAGAAAAAAAAAATTGAGAAAATTTTCTATAGAAATAAAATTATGGCAAAATTTTCTATAGAAATAAAATTTGGACAAAATTTTCTATAGAAATAAAATTTTGACAAAATTTTGTATAGAAGTAAAATTTTGGCAAAATTTTCTATAGAAATAAAATTTTGTATAGAAGTAAAATTTTGGCAAAATTTTGTATAGAAATAACATTTTGACAACATTTTCGATAGAACTAGGTTAGGTTAGGTTAGGTTATGTGGCAGCCCGATGTATCAGGCTCACTTAGACTATTCAGTCCATTGTGATACCACAGTGGTGAACTTCTCTCTTATCACTGAGTGCTGCCCGATTCCATGTTAAGCTCAATGACAAGGGACCTCCTTTTTATAGCCGAGTCCGAACGGCGTTACACATTGCAGTGAAACCACTTAGAGAAGCTTTGTAACCCTCAGAAAATGTCACCAGCATTACTGATGTGGGATAATCCACCGCTGAAAAACTTTTTGGTGTTCGGTCGTAGCAGGAATTGAACCCACGACCTTGTGTATGCAAGGCGGGCATGCTAACCATTGCACCACGGTGGCTCCCTTCGATAGAACTAAATTTTGACAAAATTTTCTATAGAAATAAAATTTTGGCAAAATTTTCTATAGATATAAAATTTTGACAAAATTTTCTATAGAAATAAAATCTTGACATAATTTTCTATAGAAATAAAATTTTGACAAAATTTTCTATAGAAATAAAATTTTGACAAAATTTTCTATAGAAATAAAATTTTGACAAAATTTTCTATAGAAATAAAATGTTGACAAAATTTTGTATACAAATAAAATTTTGACAAAACTTCCTATAGAAATAAAATTTTGACAAATTTTCTATAGGAATAAAATTTTGACAAATTTTCTATAGAAATAAAATTTAAAAAAAAATTTTATATAGAAATAAAATTTTGACAAAATTTTCTATAGAAATAAAATTTTGACAAAATTTTCTATAGAAATAAAATGTTGGCAAAATTTTCTATAGAAATAAAATTTAAAAAAAATTTTCTATAGAAATAACATTTTGGCAAAATTTTCTATAGAAATAAAACTTTGGCAAAATTTTCTATAGAAATAAAATTTTGGCAAAATTTTCTATAGAAATAAAATTTTGGCAAAATTTTCTATAGAAATAAAATTTTGGCAAAATTTTCTATAGAAATAAAATTTTGGCAAAATTTGCTATAGAAATAAAATTTTGACAAAATTTTCTGTAGAAAAAAAATTGAGAAAATTTTCTATAGAAATAAAATTTTGACAAATTTTCTATAGAAATAAAATTTTGACAAAATTTTGTATAGAAATAAAATTTTGGCAAAATTTTGTATAGAAATAAAATTTTGTCAAAATGTTGTATGGAAATAACATTTTGACAAAATTTTCTATAGAAATAAATTTTTGACAAAATTTTCTATAGAAATAAAATAGAAATAAAATTTTGACAAAATTTTCAATAGAAATAAAATTTTGACAAAATTTTTTATAGAAATAAAATTTTGAAAAAATTTTCTTTAGAAATAAAATTTTGACAAAATATTCTGTAGAAATAAAATGTGAACAAAATTTTCTATAGAAATAACATTTTGACATAATTTTCTATAGAAATAAAATTTTGGCAAAATTTTCTATAGAAATAAAATTTTGACAAGATTTTCTATAGAAATAAAATTTTGACAAAATTTTCTATGGAAATAAAATTTTGACAAAATTTTCTATGGAAAAAAAATTTTGACAAAATTTTCTATAGAAATAAAATTTTGGCAAAATTTTCTATAGAAATAAAACTATGACAAATTTTCTAAAGAAATAAAATTTTGACAAAATTTTCTAAAGAAATAAAATTTTGACAAAATTTTGTATAGAAATAAAATTTTGACAACATTTTCTATAGAAATAAAATTTTGACAAAATATTGTATAGAAATAAAATTTTGACAAAATTTTCTATAGAAAAAAAATTGAGAAAATTTTCTATAGGAATAAAATTTTGACAAAATTTTCTATAGAAATAAAATTTTGACAAAATTTTCTAAAGAAATAAAATGTTGACAAAATTTTGTATAGAAATAAAATTTTGGCAAAATTTTCTATGGAAATAAAATTTTGACAAAATTTTCTATAGAAATAAAATTTTGACAAAATTTTCTATAGAAATAAAATTTTGGCAAAATTTTCAATAGAAATAAAATTTTGACAAAATTTTCTATAGAAATAAAATTTTGACAAAATATTCTTTGGAAATAAAATTTTGATAAAATTTTCTTTAGAAATAAAATTTTGGCAAAATTTTCTATAGAAATAAAATTTTAATAAAATTTTCTTTAGAAATAAAATTTTAATAAAATTTCCTTTAGAAATAAAATTTTGACAAAATGTTCTGTAGAAATAAAATGTTAACAAAATTTTCTATAGAAATGAAATTTTGACATAATTTTCTATAGAAATAAAATTTTGACAAAATTTTCTATAGTAGCAATCATCTATATCAATAATAGTTTTGTTTAGTTTCTAATTTCTATGACGGCCGATCAAATATTTCTGAATTGATCCAACATACTATCAGATAAGTTCAAGACCCTTTGAGGACTAACAATGGTATCTTATCGATACCATTGTTAAGATGTTGTTTCTCCACCACCAATATTTTGCAATATCTGAAAACGAGACTTGTAAGCGCCACCTAAACCGATTAAAGTGGCTCAACATCGAAGCAACAAAGGAGACATAGCAACTTCCAATGCCACAATAGTTCTATAAAATAGATTGTTGTCTCTATTTCGTTCACAAATTTAGTTTTAAGGTCATTCATTTGATGAAGCTTCTCCTACCCCTCCTAGTAATGTGAGTCCATTAGCCATGGTTAAACTCAAAACTCAATTGCAATTGTTGTTTGAACATTAATGTTTTATATAAACAAATCATTTTAAATATGAGATATGTATTCTTCACCAAAATTTTCATGTCTTTGGTGTTGTCAGCAAAATAGCAGCATTAGCTTGGTATCCTCTTTGAGAAGATGAATTGCATGTCAGGGGGTCCAACCTTGTAGATATGGTGCGGGCAGAAATTTTTCTCATAAAGATACCTTTTAGCCCAATACACTTGGCACAGCGATACTCCAACGTTTTTAACCAGTTTGGAATGTATTCAGTGTCGGGGAGCTCAACCCATTTCGACTGTCATCAGTTGGAACCGCACTTTCTGAATCATCGAATCTCTTGTGCTACCACTGAGACTTTCAGTGAACAGTTCCGTGATTTAGATCTATGGGATTATAGTACCTTTGGGCATAGCATGGGGCCTACAGTTCCCTCACTAAGACGTCCTTGTTTATTTTGCCGTCACTGCAACTACGGATGGCATCACAGTATGGGCGTATGGCTCTACATCACTGAGACTTTTAGAGCTACAGTTTCACCATGGAGACATCTCTAAAGTTCTCACAATAAGTCCTTCGAGACTATATTGTCCCATCTAGACTTTCAGCCCTACAATTACTCCACTGAATCGTGCCACCAGTTAATCATTTCATGCTACAGTTCCCCCAATTAGGTTTCAAGCCTCAGCTTCACCACTGAGGCTATACGCCTCAGTGTCGACTTACACCTTGAAGTATACATTCGTGTCTACAGTTCCCACCCTGACTATTGCCTAGAGTTCCACTACTGAAATCTTCGTGTCTATTGATCCGCCACCGAGAACTTTAGACCAATAGTTCCACCACTGAGATTATCTGGTCTATAGTTCCACTGTCGATACCATCTAGCCTACAATTCCTACAATGAGACTTTCGGTTTTGAAGTTACCACAGTAAGACCTTTGCGTCTGCAATCACTTAGGCCTTCGGCCCTACAGTTTCCCCACTGAAATGAATAATAATACTCAGGCTGTGCCCACAGAACCTTTTCGTGTTACAGTTCCAATTAGATCTTAGGGCCTCAGTTCCATCACTGAAACTATGGAGTCGCAATGTCTTCAATGAGACATTGTAGTCTACAGATGCTCCAATGAAACCTTGGTACATACCTCCAGGCCTACCGTTCCCGCACTGAGGCTTTCGGATATATTGTTCCACAGAGACTTTCGAGTCAGCTGTACCATTATTGAGACTTTCGTACCGTTTGTTCCCCCGCAGAGCCCATTCGGCCTGTTTTTCGAACACTGAGAATTGGACTGTTCCACCACAGCACTAAGACCTTTTGACCTACAGTTTCATTAATGAGACTTTCGAGCCTATAGTTCCCCAACAGTGAACTTTGGTCCTACTTTTCCACAGAGGAGATATGTAATTCCATTTCTGAGATTTTGGTTCTACAGTTTCATCATCGAGAATTTCTACAGTTCATTCACTGAGACCTTTAGTTCCATTACTGTGACCATTGAGTCTACTGAGGCCGGAACTATACTTCTCATATTGCAAATTTCAGCACCACAGTTCTTCCACTGATGCAGCACTGATGCCTATGGACGTACTGTTCTACTACTGAGAACTTTAGATCCACACTGGGGCTTTCGTATATGGCAATGCCCCACGTAGACTTTCGGTTTCACTGTCCCACCGCTGATACCTAAGAACGTACTGTTCCACTATTGAGACCTTTAGACCTTCCGTTGAATAACTGAGACCTACGGGTCCACACTGAGACGTTATGGTAGGTTAGGTGGCAGCCCGATGTATCAGGCTCACTTAGACTATTCAGTCCATTGTGATACCACATTGGTGAACTTCTCTCTTATCACGGAGTGCTGCCCGATTGCATGTTAAGCTCAATGACAAGGACCTCCTTTTTATAGCCGGGTCCGAACGGCGTTCCATATTGCAGTGAAACCACTTAGAGAAGCTTTGAAAACCTCAGAAATGTCACCAGCATTACTGAGGTGGGATAATCCACAGCTGAAAAACTTTTTGGTGTTCGGTCGAAGCAGGAATCGAACCCACGACTTTGGTGAACTTCTCTCTTCTCTCTTATCACGGAGTGCTGTCCGATTCCATGTTAAGCTCAATCACAAGGACCTCCTTTTTATAGCCGAGTCCGAACGGCGTTCCACATTGCAGTGGAACCATTTAGAGAAGCTTTGAAACCCTCAGAAATGTCACCAGTATTACTGAGGTGGGATAATCCACCGCAGAAAAACTTTTTGGTGTTCGGTCGAAGCAGGAATCGAACCCACGACTTTGTGTATGCAAGGCGGGCATGCTAACCATTGCACCACGGTGGCTCCACCATGACATTCGGTTTTACACTTTTACCACTGATACCTTTAGACCTGCAGTTCCACGACTGAGATTTTCGGGCCCAGCTGGGACCTTCGGGCCTCCAGTTCGCACACTGAGACCTCCGGGTATACAATTGTCCTACCCTGATACTGATACCAACGGACCTACTGTTCCATTATTGAGACCTTTGGGTGCCCAAATGGACACTTTTGGGTCTACAGCTCGCAAACTGAGACCATCGGGTAGGCAATTGCTCCACCATGACATTCGGTTTTACACTTCCACCACTGATACCTATGAACCTACTGTTCAACCACTGGGTCCTTTAAACCTCTAGTTCCGTTACTGAGAACTTCGGGCTCGCCAAACCAGATATTTCTTTGCGAACTTTGACAGTTCCTTTTGCCGTATAAAACGCCTGTCCCGGAAGCTGCTTGTAGTCGGCAGCATCGTCGTGTACAGCCTCCGGGATCGCGCTTTGGCCGTCGTATTTTGTTTATCATCGCGATTTGGAGTCACTACCTTCTTGTAAGTCGATAGTCCGGCTCGTTTTTTGGCTCGATGCACGGTTGTAGACGATACACCCAGCTTATTTGCGGCATCTCGGAGAGAGAGGTTAGGGTTTCGCTTGAAACTACCGGAACTCTCTTTGTCGCCTCAGCGGCTTCCGGTTTTCGATTTCCCCCCGATCCAGACTTCCTGGCTGTCGACAAACGTTCCCCAAACACTTTAATTACAATTGTAACGGTTGATTTGGCAACTTTTAGCTATTTTGCCAGCTTTGCGTGCGAGTAGCTCGGATTTTCGCGATGCGCGAGCAAAATTTTGATATACTTGGAAGGCAACTGAAGAGTGAATTCCAAAATCAAAATAGGAGCAACATTCTACACACACACCTTCAAAATGAGGGGTGTTCAGGTTTTTTAAATGCAAAATTGAAAGAAATACGCCAAGTTTATATTGACCAAGTTTTGACCGTATCACCCTTTAATACCTAAAGACCTACTGTTCCAACACTGAGACCTTTAGGCCGGGCTTTAAGCCGAGAATTTCACCATCTACACATACGGACCTGTGGTTCCCACATTGAGACTTTCGGCCCTACAATTCCTCCACTTATGTGTTCTGACCTACAGAGTCGACAGCTCCACCACTTGAGACCATTCCTCACTGCGGCCATCCGGCCTACAAATCCCACACAGAAGCCTTTGGGCTTCTGGCGTGATTTTCAACAGTAGTAAGGTAGATTTCTCATGGGACCATATGAGACCTTTAAAACTGAAACCTTCGGGCCTCCAGTTCCCGAAATTGGTTCTACGGGTCTACAGTTGATACGCTGAGATTTTCGGCTATGCAATTACTCCATAGTGACATTCGGTTTTAAACTTCCACCACTGATACCTTAAAACCTGCAGTTTTTCTACTGAGTCCTCTGAACCTACAATTCCCATACGGGAACCTTTGACCTTACATTTCCCCATGGAGACCTTGGGTTCAATAATTGCCACCTGAGATTTGTGGTTCTGCCATTCCCCAATTAAGGCTTTTAGGGCCACAATTCCAGGACTAACACATGCGGACTTTTAGTTCCTTCGGATAAGCCCCTCTTAGGTTAGGTTAGGTTATGTGGCAGCCCGATGTATCAGGCTCATATAGACTATTCACTCCATTGTGATACCACAGTGGTGAACTTCTCTCTTATCACTGAGTGCTGCCCGATTCCATGTTAAGCTCAATGACAAGGGACCTCATTTTTATAGCCGAGTCCGAACGGCGTTCCACATTCCAGTGAAACCACTTAGAGAAGCTTTGAAACCCTCAGAAATGTCACCAGCATTACTGAGGTGGGATAATCCACCGCTGAAAAAACTTTTTGGTGTTCGGTCGTAGCAGGAATCGAACCCACGACCTTGTGTATGCAAGGCGGGCATGCTAACCATTGCACCACGGTGGCTCCCTCTTACAATTTCTGCTCTGCAGTTTCCCTACTGATACCTATCAATGTACTGTTTCACAAGGGAGACCTTTAGGCCTTTAGTTTCACTACTGAGACATAAAATTACCGAACTGAGACCTTCGGACCCACAGTTCCCACACTGAGACCTAATGGTATTCAATTGTCCCACAGTGACATTTGTTTTTACACTTCCACCACTGATACCTATGTACATACTATTCCACAATTGAGACCTTTAGACAAACAGATTAAGCACTCAGACCTTTGGAGCTAAAGTGCCCACTCTGTGACCCCCGGCTCTGCAGTTCTTATACTGTGATTTTTGGATCTACAGTTCCCCCAGCATAGGCCTTTAGGCCTACAACTCCATCTTTATTCCATATGTCCCTTAAGTACTCACCTTGAGACTTTCGGCCTTAGAGTTCATCCGCTTATGCCTTTTCGCCAATATACTTTTGAGTTTACAGTTCGACCAATTGAAACCGTTGTTCACAGAAACCATCCGGCCTACAGTTCTCACACAGAAGCCTTTGGGCTTCTGACGTGAATTCCGACAGTTGTAAGGAAAATTTCTCATCGGATCACTCTCGTATAATGTGGTGCTACGAGCTGAACGTTGGCCCTTTAGGTTGGCTTCACAACAAACGGCAGAAAATATCCAAAGTATAATGAAATTGATCCATACATATGTAGAGCACCATGTGAATATTTCGGCGCTCATATGGCTATGTTGGCAGTGGACGGAGCACTCTTTCCTCCTCCACATTGACCACAAATGGGGTCTGGTATATGACACACTGGCTCCTACTTTGAAAGACGAAAATCAAAGCTTCTACGGTTGCAAAAATACCATTGTCCAATAATGATGCTTTGATTGAAGTCATTTATTCTCCACTGAAGTCTAAGGCAGTTGTGGCTCCATGATGCCCAGCAATTGGACAAACGCCCATGGTAAAGGAAGAGAATCAAGCTGTTAGTGGATGCAGTTTTTTTTTATTAAAAAAAAAAATACATTTGAAATAAAAACCCCCAACTGCAAATCATACATTGTTCATATTTACAAGACATGTGCGGTATGGTGCTGTGGACGTTTTTTTTCTCTTTGCTCTCCCGCAATTGTTTCCTTTATTCCAGTATTTGTTGAATTTTGATTGAAAGGCAGCAAATTTTCAGAGGATACTTGGTTTGGGAGTCTTATCCAACATTGCTATACGATTAAAATATAAAATAATAAATTATAAATGTTGCTTGATGAGGTGGAGGAGGCGGTATGAGGGGGTTCACTGTGGCACTTTTCAGCGTATTTGTCATTGTCATTTTGCAGTCTTTTGTCACTGCTTCTTTGGCGGCGATTTGACAGTGCAGCCACAGTGCCGTTTCAGCTGATGCTGAATTTCCCGCAGGCATTTGGTTGTCTTTGGCTCCAAGTCAATTCTTTGTTTTGCCTTCAGGAATTTGTGGGAGCAGCGTCATCGATGCATTGCGATGACTGTCATTGGAGTATCAAATTTTGACAGTACACCACTGATAATTCACAAAATGTTTGGGAGACAATCGTTTATGATAATTTGAAAATTATACCAGCTTTTTTAAATTTTTAATATTTTTTTTATGTTATAGCATTTTGTAAAATCAAATGAGCGAAGATGGTCAGGGAAAACATGGCAATTTATTATACTGCAACAAAAAACAAACTGGACCACATCAAAAAAGTAACAAAAAAAAAAAAAAAAGTATAAACGGCCGTAAGTTCGGCCAGGCCGAATCTTATGTACCCTCCTCCATGGATTGCGTAGAAACTTCTACGAAAGACTGTCATCCACAATCGAATTACTTGGATTGTGGTATCTTAAAACTTCTTAACATCGTTTTCTAAATTGTGAATTAGTCCATACGTGGTATATATTAGACAAAAAAGGTATGTGTAGGTAAGTCTACATATAATTACAAATCGATGTGGACTTTTACATGGTACGTAGGGAGCCAGAATTGAAATATGGGGGTCGCTTATATGGGGGCTATATACAATTATGAATTTGATATGGACCAATTTTTGTGTGATTGGGGATCGATTTATCTGAGGGCTATATATAACTATAGACCGATATGGACCTAGTTAGGCATGGTTGTTAACGGCCATATACTAGCACAATGTACCAAATTTCAAATGACTCGGATGAAATTTGCTACTCCAAGAGTTTCCAAAACCAAATCTTGGGATCGATTTATATGGGGGCTAAATATGATTATGGACTGATATGGACCACTTTTGGAATGGTTGTTAAATATCATATAGTAAAACCACGTACCCAATTTCAATCAGATCGGATGAATTTTGCTTTTCCAAAAGGCACCGGAGGTCAAATCTGGGGATCGCTTTAAATGGGGGCTATATATACTTATGGACTGGCATGAACCACTTCATGCATGGTTGTTGGATACCCTATACTAACATCACGTACCAAATTTCAATCGAATCGGATGAATTTTGCTCCTCCAAGGGACTCCGGAGGTCAAATCTGGGGATCAGTTTATATGGGGGCTATATATAATTATGAGAGCAACCGTGGTGCAATGGTTAGCATGCCCGCCTTGCATATACAAGGTCGTGGGTTCGATTCCTGCTTCGACCGAACACCAAAAAGTTTTTCAGCGGTGTATTATCCCACCTCAGTAATGCTGGTGACATTTCTGAGGGTTTCAAAGCTTCTAAGTGGTTTCACTGCAATGTGGAACGCCGTTCGGACTCGGTTATAAAAAGGAGGTCCCCTGTCATTGAGCTTAACATGGAATCGGGCAGTACTCAGTGATAAGAGAGAAGTTCACCAATGTGGTATCACAATGGACTGAATAGTCTAAGTGAGCCTGATACATCGGGCTGCCACCTAACCTAACCTAACCTAACCTATGGTCCGATTTCGACCAATTTTTGCATGGGTATTTGAGGCCATCTATTAACACCACGTACCAAATTGCAACTGAATCGGTTAAATTTTGCTCTTCCAGTGGACTCCTGAGGTCAAATCTGGGGATCGGTTTATATGAGGGCTATATATAATTATTGACCGATT
The DNA here is from genome assembly GCF_050003625.1 of Haematobia irritans. Taxonomy (NCBI): domain Eukaryota; kingdom Metazoa; phylum Arthropoda; class Insecta; order Diptera; family Muscidae; genus Haematobia; species Haematobia irritans. The sequence continues at coordinate 182,046,979 of NC_134400.1, read as the reverse complement.
TCGACCAGTTTTTGCATGGTTATTAGAGACCATATACTAACACTATGTACCAAATTTCAGTCGTATCGGATGAAATTTTCATCTCTTAGGGGCTCCGCAAGCCAAATCGGGGGATCGGTTTATATGGGGGCTATATATAAATATTGACCGATGTGGACCAATCTTTGCATAGATGTTAGAGACCATATACTAACACCATGTACCAAATTTCAGCCGGATCGGATGAAATTTTCTTCTTTTAGAGGCTCCGCAAGCCAAATCGGGGGATCGGTTTATATGGGGGCTATATATAAACATTGACCGATGTGGACCAATTTTTGCATAGATGTTAGAGACCATATACTAACACCATGTACCAAATTTCAGCCGGATCGGATGAAATTTTCTTCTTTTAGAGGCTCCGAAAGCCAAATCGTGGGATCGGTTTATATGGGGGCTATGTATAATTATGGACCGATGTGGATAAATTTTTGCATGAATGTTTGATATCATATACTAACACCATGTACCAAATTTCAGCCGGATCGGATGAAATTTGCTTCTCTTAGAGAGCCTGCAAGCCAAATTTGGGGGTCCGTTTATATGGGGGCTATACGTAAAAGTGGACCGATATGGCCCATTTTCAATAACATCCGACCTACATCGATAACAACTACTTGTGCCAAGTTTCAAGTCGATAGCTTGTTTCGTTCGGAAGTTAGCGTGATTTCAACAGACGGACGGACGGACGGACTGACGGACATGCTTAGATCGACTCAGAATTTCACCACGACCCAGAATGTATATACTTTATGGGGTCTCAGAGCAATATTTCGATGTGTTACAAACGGAATGACAAAGTTAATATACCCCCCATCCTATGGTGGAGGGTATAAAAAAAAACGCTGACTTGGATCCAAATATTCAATATCATCCCTTGGGGATTTGGCTATAGATTGTGATGTGTTGATCCTCTTTATTAAAATAAATTCAAAATCAACTCTTCATAGTTGCCAAAATCGACTTATCGAAATAGAATTGAAGGTGAGACGATGTAGCTTTGATGTAAATAGCCATGAAATCGTAGGAGATCTAATCGTATTTTTCAAATTTTTCTTAAAAACCGAAATGTCGACTTTTCCAAGTCGAAAAGTGGACCAGTTGCTTTTTTCCAAATTTTGAAAAAAATGAACTGTGGATTATTCCGAATTTTGAAAAAGTCGGAAAGTCGACTGTTCCGCACTTTGAAAAGTCGATGTTGTGATTTCCATTACAATCCCTAGATTGTTTAATGAAAATATTTAAATTACATTTGAAAGGAGATGTGAAGCAGGTCATTTTACGATGAAATTCTTAAAATTTAAAACTTTTTTCAAGAAAATTAAAAATGTGGAGCATTTTTTTTAAATGTTTGAGAATACCTTTGACCTGCTGTTCCACTACTACTGCCTTCGGGCCTGTAGTTCTCACACTCTGACTTTTGGGTATGCAATGGCACCACCATGGTATTTGTTCTTACAGGCTCACCACTGATACGTAGTGTTCGTATTTTCGACCTCTGAAACCTTAAACCTTCAATTTCAATACTGAGACCTTCGGGCATATATTTGCTAAAGTGGAACCTTTGGGTCTATAGTTCCCACACTAGGACCACTTGGTGTGTGATTGTCACACTAACACGGAACCCTTAAAAGCACAGTTCCACTACTGAGCCTTTCGAATCTACAGTTCCCACACTGGGACATTGGTCCTTACATTTCCCCATGGAGACCTTTGGTTCTATAGTTGACCCATTGAGAGTTTTGCTTCTACAGTACCCCAAATAAGGTTTTTAGGCGTAGGGTTCCATCACTAACACATGCGGACTTACAGTTCCTTCAGAACTGCAGATGCCCCTCCTATGTTACTTTCGTTTCTGCAGTTTCCCCTACTGATACCTATCAATATAATTTTCCACCACTGAGACCTTTAAACTTTCACTTCCACTATTGAGACCTACGGGCCTTCAGTTTCCAATGTAGACCTTCGGATCTACAGTTTTAACATTAAGACTTTCGATTTTGCCGACCGTGACATTGGGTTTTACACTCCCACTGCTGATGCCTATGGTCCTACTATTCCACCTCCACAGTTTATTACTGAAACCTTTGGTCCTAGAGTTTCCAAACTGGAACAATCGGGTCTCCAGTTCCCACACTGAAAACAAAGGGTATGTAATTCCAAAAAAGATTATATTATTATAATCGTAGTATTTTCAACCACTAGCGATTACTTTTCCCCCATCTTTCAGGAAAAAAACGTATAAGGCGATGAAAAAAAAAACGTCATTTATTCCGATTAAATCCGCAAATTGACCCAATTTTTGGCTTCCGCATAAGAACGAAAATGCTGATGGCACATGTCATGCATCATTGTTCCAATCGATAATCTATAATCTGAAGGAGCAATGTCTGGGAGCCGCGCCTTGCATACATACCAAACACCAAAAATTTGTTCAATCCTCTCTCAGTGACATTTCCAAGTGCTTTTACCGTCTGAATCTGAAGCCCCTTTGAGACTGGGATACTAAAAGTAGGCCCCTTGACATTGATCTAAGCATGGAATCGGACAGACTCAATGCTAAGAGAAGAGTTCACCACTTTTGGTATAACAAGGGACTGAATAATCTATGTGAGCCTAAAAAATGGGCTACTACTATACCAAACCTAACCTAACCTTACTATTGCCCATATGTTTAACCCTCTAATGCCCAATTTTTTTTGCCACCTGATTAAATTTTCAATGTTAACGACACAAAAGCAATAGAACTAAGCAAGAAAAATGTATTCGGTAAACTTCAGCATATGCTGCAAAGCCTCTTGAATAATTTTAAATAAGTTTTCTTTTTATTTTGCCCATTTTTATTGTCTTAAGGTGTGTTTTACTAAAAGCTTCCTTATTAAATGAAGCCCGCCTTTAGGCATTAGGACATTAGAGGGTTAATAACGAATTTGCATTTATTCACTCTCAAAAAGTAGCTTTCAAAAGTGAGTGTCAGGAATTATTGTGAGTCAGTATATTTTTCGTGCATACATTCGAGTATCCAGTGTTGCCGTGAGTCACGACGTTTCAGTGCGTTAGTGACTTCTTCTGATCGTGAGTAAGCGCGTCTTCTATACTAGGCAAACGTGACATTTAAGGAAAGGAAATTTTTGTGATTAGTGTACAAATAAACCCGCCTACTCTAATAATTGAGTTTTACTTATATGTCAAATGAATTTTTTTCCTAATTCCCGTAATTTTTCAAAAACATACACACGCATAACATATGTGACAAAACAATACGAACCAGGGCTGATAAATGATGTTGACGAAAAAGTACTAAAAATTTATTAAAATGTACTTTTCGAAGCCAAAAGGTGCTAAAATTACATAACATAAAATTAAAAGACTATTGTAAAAGTATACGTAAATTGAATCCTAGACCGATTTGAACAATTTTTTTTTAGTTTTTCAAAAAAATATCTTATTTTGCAAAATTTTATTTCATTGAAAAATTTTGGAAATTTTTTTTTCTGCCGAAAATCTTGTAAAAAATTTATTTCTGCGAAAATTTTGTAAAAATTTTATTTCTATAGAAAATTTTCTGAATATTTTATTTCTATAGGAAATTTTGTCAAAATATTATATCTATAAAAAAATTTAATATTAATATAAAAACAAAAACAAAAATATTATTTCTATCGAAAATATCAAAATTTTGCCAAAATTTTATTTTTGCAGAAAATTTTGTCAACATTTTATTTCTATGCGAAATTTTTAACTAAAATTTATTTCTATAGGAAATTTTGTAAAAATTTTATTTTTATAAAAAATTTTGTCAAAATTTTATTTTTTTTTTGTAAATTTTGTCAAAATTTTATTTTTATACACACCACCATAGAATGGTGACGGGGGTATTATAAGTTTGTCATTCCGTTTGTAACACATCGAAATATCGATTTCCGACTATTCTTGATCAGGGAGAAATTCTAAGACGATATAACGATGTCCGTCTGTCTGTTGTAATCACGCTACAGTCTTCAATAATGAAGAATCGTGCTTAAATTTTGCACAAACTCGTCTTTTGTCTGCAGGCAGGTCAAGTTCGAAGATGGGCTATATCGGTCCAGGTTTTGATATAGTCCCCATATAAACAGACCACCCGATTTGGGGTCTTGGGCTTATAGAAATCGTAGTTTTTACCCAATTTGCCTGACATTTGAAATCTAGAGGTATTTTGTGACCATAAAGAGGTGTGCCAAAAATGTTGAGTATCGGTCCATGTTTTGGTATAGCCCCCATATAGACCGATCTCCCGATTTTACTTCTTGGGCTTATAGAAACCGCAGTTTTTATTCAATTTACCTGAAATTGGAACTCTAGAGGTATTGTAGGACCACAAATACGTGTGCCAAAAGTTGTGAGTATCGGTCCATGTTTTGGTATGGTCCCCATATAAAACGACCTCCCGATTTGTGGTCTTGGGCTTATAGAAACCGTAGTTTTTATCCAATTTGTCTGAAATTGAAAATCTGTAGGTATTTTAGGACCATAAAGAGGTGTGCCGAAAATGGTGAGTATCGGTTCATGTTTTGGTATAGCCCCCATATAGACCGATCTCCCGATTTTACTTCTTGGGCTTATAGAAACCGCGGTTTTTATTCAATTTACCTGAAATTGAAACTCTAGAGGTATTTTAGGACCACAAATACGTGTGCCAAAAATTGTGAGTATTGGTCCATGTTTTGGTATGGTCCCCATATAAACCGACCTCCCGATTTGGGTGTTGGGCTTCTACAATCCGCAGTTTTTATTCAATTTACCTGAAATTCGAAATCTAGAGGTATTTTAGAACCATAAAGAGATGTGCCAAAAACGGTGAGTATCGTTCCATGTTTTGGTACGGTCCCCATATAAACCGACCTCCCGATTTGGGGTCTTGGGCTTATAGAAACCGTAGTTTTTATCCAATTTGTCTGAAATTGGAAATCTATAGGTATTTGAGGACCATAAAGAGGTGTGCCGAAAATGGTGAGTATCGGTCCATATTCTAGTATAGCACCCATAAGAACGATCTCCCAATTTAACTCCTTGGGTTTCTAGAAACAGTAGTTTTTATCTGATTTGCCTGAAATTGTAAATATTCTGGTATTTTGCTCACAAAACGTGTATCGGATTAAGTTTTTATCCGTCCATTTGGTAATGCCAAATGTAAAATTTCCAGATTTTACTTCTACAGATTTAAGATTTCAAATCAAGACGTTATTTTATAATTTTCTTGCACACTTACAAGAGATGTTAATGATTCCTCTAAAACTCAAACAAAAATGGTTCTTATAAATCTAAAATCTGATGTAGTCTTCATAGGTGAAATCTTTAAATTTATCTTCGGGATGTATCCTCAAGTCCTCAAGCCCTCCTGTAATTTCAAAGGAAACCCTAATATTTGGTTCATGGTGGTGGGTATTTAAGATTCGGCCCGGCCGAACTTAGTGCTGTATATACTTGTTTTTTTGTAAATTTTGTCAAAATTTTATTCCTATAGAAAATGTTGTCAAAATTTTATTCCTATAGAAAATTTTGCAAAAAGTTTATTTATATTCTATAGATGTAAAAATTTAATTTGTGCAGAAATTTTTGTAAAAACTTTATTTCTATAGGAAATTTTGTCAAAAGTTTATTTCTATAGTAAATTTGGCAAAATTTTATTTCTATAGTAAATTTTGTCAAAATTGTAATTCTATAGAAAATTTTTTCAAAATTGTAATTCTGTGGAAAATTTTGTAAAAATTTTAATTCTGCAGAAAATTTGGAAAAATTTTATTTCTATGGAAAATTTTTTAAAAATTTTATTTCTATAGGAAGTTTTGTCAAAATTTTATATTTTTAAAAAAATTTGTCAAAATTTTATTCCTATAGAAAATTTTGTAAAAAGTATATTTCTATAAACAATTTTGTCCAAATTTTATTTCTATAGTAAGTTTTTTAAATTTTTTTTTTATGTATTGTAAATTTTGTCAACATTTTATTTCTATAGTAAATTTTGTCAAAATTTTAATTCTGCAGAAAATTTTGTTAAAATTTTATTTTTGCAAAACATTTTGTAAAAATTTTATTTCTATGGAAAATTTTTTAAAAATTTTAATTCTGCAGAAAAATTTGTAAAAATTTTATTTCTATGGAAAATTTTTAAAAATTTTATTTATATGAAAATTTTTTTAAAAATTTTATTTCTATAGGAAATTTTGTCAAAATTTTATTTTTTTTAAAAATTTTGTCAAAATTGTATTCATGTAGAAAATTTTGTAAAAAAGTTTATTTCTATAAACAATTTTGTCAAAATTTTATTTCTATAGTAAATTTATTTAAAATTTTATTTCTATAGTAAATTTTGTCAAAATTTTAATTCTGCAGGAAATTTTGACAAAATTTTATTTCTGCAGAAAATTTTGTAAAAATTTTATTTCTATAGGAAATTTTGTCAAAATTTTATTTTTTTAAAAAATTTTGACAAAATTTTATTCCTATAGAAAATTTTGTAAGAAGTTTATTTCTATAAACAATTTTGTCCATATTTTATTTCTATAGTAAATTTTGTCAAAATTTTATTTCTATAGTAAATTTTGTCAAAATTTTAATTCTGCAGGAAATTTTGAAAAAATTTTATTTCTGCAGAAAATTTTGTAAAAATGTTATTTCTATAGGAAATTTTGTCAAAATTTTATTTTTTCAAAAAAATTTTGACAAAATTTCATTCCTATAGAAAATTTTGTAAAAAGTTTATTTCTATAAACAATTTTGTCAAAATTTTATTTCTATAGTAAATCTTTTCAAAATTTTATTTGTATAGTAAATTTTGTCAAAATTTTATTTGTATAGTATATTTTGTCAAAATTTTAATTCTGGGGAAAATTTGTAAAAATTTTAATTCTGCAGAAAATTTTATTTTGGCAGAAAATTTTGTAAAAATTTTATTTCTATGGAAAATTTTTTAAAAATTTTATTTCTATAGGAGATTTTGTCAAAATTGTATTTTTTTAAACAAATTTGTCAAAATTTAATTCCTATAGAAAATTTTGTAAAAATTTTATTTTGGCAGAAAATTTTTGAAAAATTTTATTTCTATAGGAGATTTTGTCAAAATTGTTTTTTGTTAAACAAATTTGTCAAAATTTTATTTCTATAGTAAATTTTGTCAAAATTTTATTTCTATAGTAAATTTTGTCAACATTTTATTTTTTTAAAAAATTTTGTAAAAATTTTATTCCTATAGAAAATTTTGTAAAAAGTTTATTTCTATAAACAATTTTGTCAAAATTTTATGTTATTTTAAATTTTGTCACAATTTGATTTCTATAAACAATTTTGTCAAAATTTTATTTCTATAGTAAATTTTGTCAAAGTTTTATTTCTATAAAAAATTTTGTCAAAAATGTTATTTCTACAGAAAATGTTGTCAAAATGTTATTTCTATAAAAATTTTTGACAAAACTTTATTCTATAGAAAATTTTGTCAAATCTACCAAAATCAAGAATTCTACCAATCTACAAAACAGTAAAAAATTTACCATTTTTTATAGAATTCTACCAGGGACCAGCTCTAAGCATTATTGCTAAAGTCACCATGTGTGTATTTCGTCTCCTTCTGGGCGTTTCAAATATATATAAAGTATCTTATAATACCTCAGTGTGCCGGAAAAAATCTCATTTCATGTTTCACATTTGGGTACAAATGTTGTATAGACAATTTTCCTCTCAAAAATGTTAATCTCCTGTAAAAAAGCTAAAATATACTCATTTTCGAATATGTTTATTTCATCTGTGTCTGCTTTTTTAGAGTTGAGAAGATATCCATGAAACGTTCACATTTACGACAGAATAACTCTATATAGAGTATTGTGATGGAAAAGTACCAAATTGCTCGCGGTCGTGCCACGGTGCTTTTGGCAGTCGAAATGTATCAAAGGAAGCACCAAAGTGTCAACTTTATCAACCCTGATACGAACAGCGTGAAATCTCTTATTTTTTGTTTTGAGTAATCTAAAATATTTTTATGTGTCATATAAACAATTAAAACTCTCACATTATGTTCCTATTTAGACAGTAATAAAAATGTACAGTTCCGTTTTGTTGTGACTGCAAGAAAATCATAAAATTGTCCATTTAATATTCTGCAATGAAAACCTCATGACAAAGTGTCCAATAAACATGTGTCTTGTCTAGTTTTGCCAAATACCAACTGAAAAAAGCTTGCAAAAAAACACAAACTGTGAAATTACAAACTACCAGAAAAACAAAAAGAGAAAAAATCTCTTAAAAGATATCATAAAATTTGAGATATAATGGGGGGTTCAAACAAAAAAAGTATATACGGAGTAAGTTCGGCCAGGCGAATTTTATGTACCATGGAGTGCATAGAAACTTGTACTAAAGACTTGTTGCGGTAACACTTGCCGATGGCAAGGTATCTTAAAACTTCTTAACACCGCGTTCTCAATTGTAAGTTAGTCCATAGGGGGTATGTAATATAGTAAACTAAAAAGGCCGATTAAATACGTAAATAATTCAGTTTGAAAAAATTTTCTATAGAATTAAAATTTTGACAAAATTTTCTATAGAAATAAAATTTTGACAAAATTTTCTACAGTAATAAAATTTTGACAAAATTTTCTATAGTAATAAAATTTTGACAAAATTTTCTATAGTAATAAAGTTTTGAAAAAATTTTCTATATTAATACAATTTTGACAAAATTTTAAATAGAAATAAAATCTTGACAAAATTTTCTATAGTAACAACATTTTGACAAAATTTTCTACAGAAATAAAATTTTGACAAAATTTTCTATAAAATTAAAATTTTGACAAAATTTTCTATAGAAATAAAATTTTGACAAAATTTTCAATAGAAATAAAATCTTGACAAAATTTTCTATAGATATAAAATTTTGACAAAATGTTCTATAGTAATAAAATCTTGACAAAATTTTTTTTAGAAATAAAGTTTTGACAAAATTTTCTGTAGTAATAAAATTTTGACAAAATTTTTTATAGAAATAAAATTTTGATAAAATTTTCTATAGAAATAAAATTTTGATAAAATTTTCTATAGAAATAAAATGTTGACAAAATTTTCTATAGCAATAAAATTTTGATAACATTTTCTATAGAAATAAAATTATGACAAAATTTTCTATAGATATAAAATTTTTACAAAATTTTCTATAGACAAAATTTTCTCTAGAAGTAAAATTACGACAAAATTTTCTATAGTAATAAAGTTATGGCAAAATTTTCTATAGATATAAAATCTTGACAAAATTTTCTATGGTAATAAAATTTTGAAAAAAAATTTTATAGTAATAAAATTTTGACAAAATTTTCTATAGTAATAAAGTTTTGACAAAATTTTCTATAGTAATAAAATTTTGACAAAATTTTTTATAGAAATAAAATTTTGACAAAATTTTCTATGGAAATAAAATCTTGACAAAATCTTGTATAGTAATAAAATTTTGACAAAGTTTTCTATAGAAATAAAATTTTGGTAGATTATTTTTGGGGATCCTCTAAATATAACTACAGACCGATATGGTCCAATTTTGGCATGGTTGTTAGCGGCCATATACTAGCGCAATGTACCAAATTTTACCACGTACCAAATTTCAACCGCATCGTATGAATTTTGTTCATCCATAAGGCTCCGCAAGCCAAATCGGGGGGATCGGTTTATATGGGGGCTATATATAATTATAGACCGATGTAAGCCAAAGTTTGCATGGTTGTTACAGACCATATACTAACACCATATACCAAATTTCATCCGGATCGGATGAATTTTGCTCCTCCAAGAGGCTCCGCAAGCCAAATCTGAGCGTCGGTTTATATTTGGGCTATACGCAAAAGTGGTCCGATATGGCCCATAGGCAATACCATCCGACCTACATAAATAACAACTACTTGTGCCAAGTTTCAAGACGATATCTTGTTTCGTTCGGAAGTTAGCGTAATTTCAACAGACGGACGGACGGACATGCTCAGATCGACTCAGATTTTCACCATGACACAGTATATATAAACTTTATGGGGTCTTGGAGCAATATTTCGATGTGTTACAAACGGAATGACAAAGTTAATATACCCCCCATACTATGGTGGAGGGTATAAAAAAAACAAGTATATACGGCCGTATGTTCGGCCAAGCCGAAGCTTATGTACCCTACACCATGGATTGCGTAGAAACTTCTACTGAAGACTGTCATCCACAATCGAATTACTTGGGTTGCGGTAACACTTGCCGATAGCAAGGTATCGTAAAACTTCCTAACACCGTCTTCTAAATTAGAAGGTAGTCCATACGTAGTATATATTAAACTAAAAAAAGGCCGATTAAATACGTATATAATTAAGTTTAAAGTTTCTATAGAAATAAAATTTTTACTAAATAAAATTTTGACAACATTTTCTATAGAATAAAATTTGGAAAAAATTTGTGTTCAGACACTGATATTTTCGGACCTTGAGTTCATACGTTGGACATTTGGACTATTCATTCCCTGTACTCTTCGGATCGAGAGTCAGTGATATTTGCGGTTCTACAGTTCAAGCACTGATGCCATCACATTTGCAGTTTTACTACTGAGATCTCCGAAATGTTAGTTCAATCATTGAAATCTTCTAATCTTCCAATTTCATCACTACCATAGTAAGGTCTGTGGTATTATCACTGAGGTTCTCTTATTTGAAGTTCATTCGCGAAAATCAAATTTCGTTTCCCGGAAAGGAAATTTTTGGCAAACGAATATTTATGGTCTTGTTAAAGTTATTTCTTTCAGGACAAAAAAGCGTGTACAATGAATGAAGATTTATTTACCATTATGGGGACAACTTTAGTCCTATGTCGATCCGGAACGAAATAATTCCAATGAACAATTCAGTAAAAGAAACGATCGGTTCTAATTTGGTCACCTTCGATCCTATACATCCATTTCTTATTTAATATCTCTTTCCACCTTGACCAGGTGTTTGACCCCATCAGAGACAAAGAGACTGTCTCAAAGAAGGTTGGAGAGAGAACAATAGAAACTTATGAATTTAATACAACGCTATAAAGGAAATAGTTCCTCTGAGGGAATGGTTTAATAAAAGTCCTATCGCTTTGGCGAACAGAATTTCCCCAGACTCCTTTTTTTAGTATATGACAGTGATGACAATTTTTAAAAGCGGTACGAATTATTCGAAAGAGATGGATCGAAGAAACTAGTTCCAATGTACAAAAGGGACGATCTATCCGAGCGACTACAGTGTACGCTCTTGCCCAAGACTAGGCAACTTTAACGAGAAAAGATTGAAGATGCCATCAGTTCCACGAGATCTTATCAGTTCAATCACTGAGATCTTCGATCTGCAAGTTCATCACTGATATTCGGGAGCCACCGTGGTGCAATGGTTAGCATGCCCGCCTTGCATACACAAGGTCGTGGGTTCGATTCCTGCTACGACCGAACACCAAAAAGCTTTTCAGCGGTGGATTATCCCACCTCAGTAATGCTGGTGACATTTCTGAGGGTTTCAAAGCTTCTCTAAGTGGTTTCACTGCAATGTGGAACGCCGTTCGGACTCGGCTATAAAAAGGAGGTCCCTTGTCATTGAGCTTAACATGGAATCGGGCAGCACTCAGTGATAAGAGAGAAGTTCACGCCTGATACATCGGGCTGCCACATAACCTAACCTAACCTAACCATCACTGATATTCTCGGGTCTGGTGTTTAAGCACTGAAATCGTTGAGTCTACAGTTCAATCGATAAGAATCATTGAATCCTCGTGTCTACATGTCAACCGCAGGTATTATCCAAAATGCAGTTAAAACACTGAGAGTTTTGAGTCGGCAGTTCAGTTGCCAAGATTTCCTGAAATACAGTAATAAAATGTGCAGTTCATTCATGTAGTGCGACCACTCATATGTTTTGATATGTAGTTCAACTAATGAGATATGTGGATCCATAGTTCTAACTCTCAGATATTTGGATGTGAAGTTCAACCACTACAATCTTCGCCATCAATGACTGGGATTTTGCTACACCGAGTTCTTGCATTCTTTCACTAAAATAATTTACTTTTCGGATATTCGGTTCAATCAATGGGATCTTCTGATACGCATCACTGACAACTTAAGATCTGTTGTGTAACCACTAAAATTTTTGAGTCTACAATTCAATCACTAAAATCCTCCTTTCTGGTTGTTGTTGTAACAGTTTTTAATGTGGTTTCATCCATTTTGTTCTATGCTTGTGTAGTTCAACTTGTAGCCAGATCAAGGAACTCTGCGACAAGGATGGGGTGTGTCCAGAGTGATCTGGTGGTGAGACGGGTAGGCTTAGCTGGGCAAGCAAAAAGGTGAGGAGTGTCATGTGGCCCTTGATTGCGGATGGGACACACGTCAGCTACGCTGCTATCAATCACTGATAAGTATGAATTGAGGAGACTGCACTTTCCCGATCTTAGTTGGGCCAAAACTACCTTGGTCTGCCGTGGGAAGTCTCTCTCCTCCGGTGCCATGGGCGGCGGTCGCACTCCGAGAACAGGATTAACCTTATAGCTTCTCACCGCTTCAGCTACAGTATCCTAGCGAATCCTGTTCAGACCTGTCTGCTATGCTGCCTGATCTAGAGGCTCGCTTTTGTAACGCTGGATCTCGGGCTCTAGAAGTTGAAGATCAACCCTTACATTCCTGGATGGAGGTTTCGATGGCAGCCCAAGAGGTACTGCGTTGGCAACACGTAGTTGTGTCGACGCACTGGGATGATCTTGGTCTCCGCATAAAGGTGATCCAGGGGTGAACTGCGGAGACATCCTGTTGCGATTCTAAGGGCAGTGTTCTGACAGCTTTGTATGTTATTCCACTGCGTATGGCTCGTTTAGGGTGTCCACACTAGTGCTGCAGATTTTACCACTGACCGGCCAATTGCCTTATATGTAGTTACCAAGGTTTCTTTGTCCGTACCCGAAGTGCTGCCGGCAAGCGACTTGGGGACCTTGTTTCTACCACGGAGCTTATCACGAATTGAAGTGGCATGGGCGGACGACTTAAAAATGTTGATGTAATTTTTGTCCGAATTGTTTCGCCATCGACTCTGACATTCAACTGCCTGCGTACTTCCGCCGTCCATGTAGTGAATAGTGTGGCTGAGGATTTGTGTACGTGTTGTTTCGTCCAAATCATCTTTTCTGGTCTTCGCGTTTAGAGTCCACGCACTTAGGTTTTGGGGTGTGCAGGTCATTCACTGAGATCTTCCGATTTTCAGTTCAAGATCATTTTATCTGGAGTTCAATCAATAAGATCCTAGTGAATAATGCAGTTTATCTACTGAGATCATCGGATCGGGAATTCAACCACTGAGATTTTAGGGTCTCCGTCCAAGCACTGAGTTCGGATCTGTAGTTTGATCACTAAGATTTTAGTGTCTGCAATTCACTCACAGAGAACTTTAAGTATGAGTATGCAATTCAACCAAATAGACCTTCTTGTATGCAGTTAAATTACTGAGTTCATCGGGCCACTAAGATCATTGGATTTTGGGTTCAATTACTGAATTCTTCCGATCTTCAATTTAATCACTATTAACTTCATGGGTTGTATAAAACCACTGAAATGTTTTGGTTTATAGTTTTCTGGAGTTGAATTACTGAGATGCACCTTTGAAAACACAATGCAGTCACTGAGATTTTCGGATAAGAATTTCAATCTTTGAGATTGAGGGTATACAGTTCAATGAGAGATCTTCATGACTGCACACCAAGCACCGAGACCTTTGACTATGCAATTCTAAGGGAAACGCGTGTAAATCGGTGAAATCTTTTATTTAAAAAATCTAATTAAATTTCTTTTTCAAGTTCAATTAGTATAAAATTCAGGAAAAATATTCAGTTAGGCTTTCGCTTTTCCAAATCCGAATTGCCGGACCTCACGCTTGACACCTGCCATCAGATTTTGTACAGCCACCTGGTCCACCTTCTTCGCCGCAGAAAGCCAGTTTGCCTTGAACTGCTGCTAGTCCTTAGCAGTTTTTTTGGTCTTCTTTAGGTTCCGCTTGATAATAGCCCAGTATTTCTCAATTGGGCGGAGCTCTGGCGTGTTGGGAGGGTTCTTGTCCTTGGGAACCACCTGCACGTTGTTGGCGGCGTACCACTCCATGGCCTTTTTTACCGTAATGACAAGATGCCAAATCCGACCAAAACAGTACCGAACAACCGTGTTTCTTCAGGAAAGGCAGCAGACGTTTATTCAAACACTCTTTCACGTAAATTTCTCGGTTGACAGTCCCGGAATCTATGAAAATGCAGCTTTTCAAGCCACAGGTACAGATGGCTTGCCAAACCAGATATTTCTTTGCGAACTTTGACAGTTTTATGTGCTTGAAAATATCTGCTACCCTTCCCCTTCCTTTTGCCGTATAAAACTCCTGTCCCGGAAGCTGCTTGTAGTCGGCAGCTTCCGGGACAGGACGACGAAACGTAGGTTTCAAAAAATGAGGGGTGTTCAGGTTTTTTAAATGTAAAATTGAAAGAAATACGTCAAGTTTATATTGACCAAATTTTGACCGTATTACCCTTTATCTGCTGTACAATCACTGAGATCTTTGAGGCTATAGTTGGGTAACCAAGATCTTCTTTTCTGTAATTCGATCGCAGAGATCCTCTTCAAGGAAGCAGTTCAACGACTGAGATCCTCTTTGAAAATGCCACTGAGATCTTTGGATCTGGAGTGGAAGCATTGATGTCATCGGTTATGCAGTTCATCTACTGAGATATTCGGATATTCAATTAATGAAATTTTTGGATCTGGAATCTCACCACTGATCACTAACCACTGTAATGTTTGAAATGTAATTCAGCCGCATAGATTTTGAGGTCTGCAATTCAACCTCTGAAATCTTCGAATCAGGAATTCAAGAACTCAGATATTTTAATATACTGTTCCATTAACGGGGCTTCGACATCGAATTTAATCGTAGAAGAACCAACACAGCAGTATGAGCAAGTAGGCATTTCGTGACCATTGTCCTAAGTTAATGTTAAAACCGATACAAACAAACCCTTATTACAGAATTTGAAACGACTACCATACTTGAAAATACTGAGGGATAAGCCTACTCGTATGTCGATGGTATGGATTTAGATATTGGAACTCCATAAAATTCAACTCTCTTGCATTTTTGAGCACACTCAAAAATCTATGACTTAATGACAGCTTTGACCACCCACCAACCTCCTCCAAAGCTGCTATGCACCGTAGTCTCTTCTTACTTGTTTCATTTTAGATATATCCCAAGATCACATCGTCATCGGAAATGCCATAAAAATTAGCAAAACGACAAAAAAAAACAAATTTTTTTATTTTGCAAAAGTTTAATGGCCATCACCTCCACCTTTTTTTTCTAATGACAGGCAAGCTAATGAAATTTGAAAAGAGCCGATACCATAGACAAACAATGTGCCCACACCGATCGTCGCGACGCCTATTTTTGCAAATATTAAAGTTGACGTCCGGCCAGTTATACAGATAGCCAGCCAGCTAGCCAGCTGTCCATTACCGGCCATTGGCACAAGTGTTGGACATTTGTAATCGTTGGTGTTTACATAGTCAAAGGCACAATATTCCGATTCATTATTCTCAATATTTGTGTGTGTTTTTTTCGGTGGGGGTTACATAGTACAGATCATTTGCCATCATCACCCATTGGCAGCGATGATTGCATTGCAATGGCTTATAAATGGGAAATGTAACGGAAACGGGTGCACTATGATGTGTGAGCAATAGTGGGACTCATATTTTATGAAAAATCCATAGATCAGTCAAACTTACTGCCATCCTGACACTTAGTTCTTCGGACCTAGAGTTATTCGGATCCACATTGAAATCTTTGGATTCACAGTTTTTCTACTGCTTCTCCACTGAGTTCTTCGCACCTACAGACCCACTTCGCATCTGCAGTTCCGCTTCTGTAGTTCATCCACTGAGTTCTTCGAACTTACTGCTCCACAACTGAGTTCTCGAATCTGCAGTTATCCCTTGAGTTCTTCGAGTCTACAGTTTATCCACCTAGTTATTCGCACCCACTGTGGAGCCACCGTGGTGCAATGATTAGCATGCCCGCCTTGCATACACAAGGTCGTGGGTTCGATTCCTGCTACGACCGAACACCAAAACGTTTTTCAGCGTTGGATTATCCCACCTCAGTAATGCTGGTGACATTTCTGAGGGTTTCAAAACTTCTCTAAGTGGTTTCACTGCAATGTGGAAAGCCGTTAGGACTCGGCTATAAAAAGGAGGTTCCTTGTCATTGAGCTTAACATAGAATCGGGCAGCACTCAGTGATAAGAGAGAAGTTCACCAATGTGGTATCACAATGGACTGAATAGTCTAAGTGAGTCTGATACATCGGGCTGCCACCTAACCTAACCTATTCGCACCCACACTACTGAGGTTCTCTTTGAGAACGCAGTTCAACCACAGAGATCTTCGGATAAGGAGCGCTAAGCTTTGATCGGCAATTCTCTGAGAGATCTTCGAGTCTACAAATCAAGCCTTGAGATCTTTGAGAACGCAATTCAAAAAATGGGACCTTTGTGTCTACAGTTCTAGTCCTGATCTCTGGATTTTCAGCTCCATTACTGGGATCTACCGATATGCAATATCATCCGTGATATCGTCGAGTATGCTATCTAACCACTAACATCTTTGAGGCTATAGTTCAATAACTGAGATTTTCCTTCTGCATTGCGACCACAAAGAACTTTGAATCTGGATATAAGGGTCTGCACTTTAAACACTGAGGTTTTCGGATGTGGAGATTTAAGAGTCTCAGATCTACGGGTCTACACATAAAACCACTAAGACATTTTATCATCATCATCATGATATCATCGTGTTATCTATTCAAGAAAACAGTTCAACCATTGAGATCTTGGGGTCTGCAGTGGAAGCACTGTCATCGGCACATTAAAAAAAGTGAACCCTCAAGGGCACTGAGTTGTCTGGATCTACAGTTTCTCCATTGAGTTCTTCGCTCCTCCATCCCCACTACTCTTTTCTTCGCATCTGAGTTTCTCCTCTGGTTGCTTCAGTTCTGAAGCTCCTCCACTGAGTTTTTCGCATCTATAGTTCCGAATCTACATATTCGAATGTACAATTGTCCCTTTAGTTTTTGGAGTTTATCCACTGAGTTCTTCGCACCTACACAAGTGAGATCTTCGGATCTAAAACACCACCACTGATTTCTTTGGATCTACAGTTCCCTCTCCATTTCCAATTTCCCAACTGAGTTTCTTGAATGAAGTAAAATAATCCGCGATCCGCAAATTAAAGGTGTGCGAGATAGTAGAGATGATAGACTTTTCAATCTGAGTAATTTTTGTGAGCTGACTAAGCTCTTTGAAAACATTTGATCATCATCATCGTGTTACCTATTCAATGAAGCAGTTCAACCACCGATGACATCTTGAATCACTGATGTCATCGGGCACATTCAAAAAAGTGAACCCTCAAGGGCACTGAGTTGTCTGGATCTACAGTTTCTCCATTGAGTTCTTCGCTCCTACATCCCCACAACTCTTTTCTTCGCATCTGAGTTTCTCCTCTGGTTCCTTCAGTTCTGAAGCTCCTCCACTGAGTTTTTCACATCTATAGTTCCGAATCTACATATTCGAATGTACAGTTGTCCCTTGAGTTCTTGGAGTCTACAGTTTATTCACTGAGTTCTTCGCACCTACACAAGTGAGATCTTCGGATCTAAAACACCACCACTGATTTCTTTGGATCTAAAGGGTGGTTAAAATTTCAAGGGCCGATGTTGATTTTGAATAAAACACAAACTATTTAGGAAATTATTGTAATTTTATTTTATTATGATATATTGGTATTACTCAATTATGTATGAAACAAAATATCGGCCAAATGGGCGCCGCGACCTCGGTGGCACACCTTCACCCGATGGTCCAAATTTTCGATGACGCTGATGCATAATGGAGGTGTTATGCCGTTAATGTGCCGAATTATCTCATCCTTTAGATCTTGAATTGTTGCTGGCTTATCGACGTACACCTTTTCTTTCAAATAACCTCAAAGAAAAAAGTCCAACGGTGTCAAATCACATGATCTTGGCGGCCAATTGACATCGCCATTACGTGAGATAACACGGCCATTGAATTTGTTGCGCAATAGAGCCATTGTTTTGTTAGCTGTGTGGCGAGTGATACCGTCCTGCTGAAACCACCTATCGTCCACATCCATATCTTCCAATTCGGGCCATAAAAAGTTCGTTATCATCTCACGAAAGCGAACACCATTCACAGTAACTGCCTGACCGGCCTCATTTTGGAAAAAATACGGCCCGATGATGCCGCCAGCCCATAAACCGCACCAAACAGTCTCTCTTTGTGGGTGCATTGGTTTTTCGACAATCACTCTTGGATTCTCATTCGCCCAAATGCGGCAATTCGGTTTATTGACGAATCCACTGCGGTGAAAATGTGCCTCATCACTGAAGATGATTTTCTTCGAAAATTGATCATCCACTGTTGCCATTTCTTGGAACCATGGTTCAAATTGAATAAGTCTGAAATAGAGAAATGTCATATAAAATTCGGAAAAAAGCTTGGCGTTTAGGTGTGGTTCACATTCAACATCAGCCCTTACAATTTAACCATCCTTTACAGTTCTCTCTCCATCTCAAATTTCCCAACTGAGTTTCTTGAATGAAGTAAAATAATCCGCGATCCGCAAATTAAAGGTGTGCGAGATAGTAGAGATGTTAGACTTTTCAATCTGAGTAATTTCTGTGAGCTGACTAAGCTCTTTGAGCAAAATAAGCTTCGAAATTAGATTGCTTTTTGAGACTCTCCTCATAAAGGTCTGCGAGTTGAGTAAGTTCTCTGTGGTGGGTGAACTCTGTGAGTTGAGAACGATGTGTTATCTCCATAAGCTCTTTGAGTTAAGAAATCTTTCAGCTCAAAAGCTAGAAATCTTTTCTAGCTTTTGAGCTGAGTAAGCTCTTATAGCTGAGCTAAATCTTTGATATTAGTAAGCTTTTCGAGTCATGTCGTTTTTTTGAGCTGAGTAAATTGTGTGAGCTATGTAAACCTTTAAGATTTATAGGGTGTTTGAGACTACCATGATTCTTGGGATTCCCCCTAAATAAACTCTTTAAGCTATGCATTCATTTCGAGCTAACTAAAAAATGGGCCATATCGGTCCACTTTTACGTATAGCCCCCATATAAACCGATCCCCCGATTTAGCTTGCGATTGCTCTAAGAGAAGCAAATTTCATCCGATCTGGCTGAAATTTGGTACATGGTGTTAGTATATGGTCTCTAACAATCATGCAAAAATTGGTCCATATCGGTCCACTTTTACGTATAGCCCCCATATAAACCGATCCCCCGATTTGGCTTGCGATTGCTCTAAGAGAAGCAAATTTCATCCGATCCGGCTGAAATTTGGTACATGGTGTTAGTGTATGGTCTCTAACAATCATGCAAAAATTGGTCCATATCGGTCCACTTTTACGTATGGCCCCCTATAAACGGACCCCCAAATTTGGCTTGCGATTGCTCTGAGAGAAGCAAATTTCATCCGATCTGGCTTAAATTTAGTACATGGTGTTAGTATATGGTCCCTAACAACCATGCAAAAATTGGTCCATACCGGTCCGTAATTACATATAGCCCCCATATAAACCGATCTCCCGATTTGGCTTGCGGAGCCTCAAAGAGAAGCAAATTTCATCCGATACGGCTGAAATTTGGTACATGGTATTAGTATATGGTCTCTAATAACCATGCAAAAATTGGTCCATATCGGTCCATAATTATATATAGCCCCCATTAAAACCGATCTCCAGATTTGAACTCCGGAGCCTCTTAGAGGAGCATAATTCATCCGATCCGGTTGGAATTTGTAACGTGGTGTTAATATATGGTCGCTAATAACCATGCCAAAATTGGTTATATATAGCCGATCCCCAATCACACAAAAATTGGTCCATATCGGCTAATAATCATGCTTGCCACTCCAGCCAAAATAATCTAGCAAAATTTTATTTCTATAGAAAATTTTGTCAAAATTTTATTTCTATAGAAAATTTTGTCGAAATTTTATTCCTATAGAAAATTTTGTCAAATTTTATTTTATAGAAAATTTTGGCAACATTTTATTTCTATAGAAAATGTTGTCAAAATTTTAATTCTGTAGAGAATGTTGTCAAAATTTTAAATCTTTTGAAATTTTTGTAAAAATTTTATTTCTATAGAAAATGTTGTCAAAATATTATTTCTAAATATAGAGAAGTTTGTTAAAATCATATTTCTATAGAAAATTTTGTCCAAATTTTACTTCTATAGAAAATGTTGTCAAAATTTTATTTTGTCAAAATTTTATATCTATAGAAAATTTTGTCAAACTGAATTATATACGTATTTAATGGGCCATTTTAAGTTTAATATATACCACGTATGGACTACGTGGTATATATTACGGTATTAGGAAGTTTTAAGATACCTTGTCATCGGCAAAAGTTACCGCAACCCAAGTAATTCGATTGTGGATGACAGTCTTCAGTAGAAGTTTCTATGCAATCCATGGTGGAGGGTACATAAGCTTCGGCCTGGCCGAACTTACGGCCGTATATACTTGTTACGATTGAGATTCCTTGGATTTTCTGTGAGTCTATACACCCTCAAAAAAAAAAAAAAATAAATCGCTTCTGTAACATATGTCCCAAACACATTTTGCTTCAAGCATATATATTTTCAGGATTGGTCCAAACAAAATATTGTTTGTATTATTAAAACATATTATGTTTCACCTCAGCCATAAAATTTTTAATTAAATTTTCTTTGTGTATATTTATTTTTAAGGCGCCAATTGGTTACTTCCATTATTGTACTTGCAGCATACTCTCTAGGTTTCTCTTTCTAAACACATATATGTTTATAGGCTATTTCTAAATTAATATATGTTTCCATCCAAGCATATTATATTTACAAACATTTTATGTTCCAAACATAATATGTTCTAACATATTAACATATATGTCCCAAACATGTTATGCTAGTTTATTAACATTAACGGTTGGCTGATAAGTCCCCGTATAGATGGCGTCGCTAGTATTAAATGCATATTATTTTTATACCCTCCACCATAGGCTGGGGGGTATATTAACTTTGTCATTCCGTTTGTAACACATCGAAATATTGCTCTAAGACCCCATAAAGTATATATATTCTGGGTCGTGGTGAAATTCTGAGTCGATCTGAGCATGTCCGTCCGTCCGTCCGTCCGTCTGTTGAAATCACGCTAACTTCCGAACGAAACAAGCTATCGACTTGAAACTTGGCACAAGTAGTTGTTATTGATGTAGGTCAGATGGTATTGCAAATGGGCCATATCGGTCCACTTTTACGTATAGCCCCCATATAAACGGACCCCCAAATTTGGCTTGCAAGGCCTCTAAGAGAAGTAAATTTCATCCGATCCGGCTGAAATTTGGTACATGGTGTTAGTATATGGTCCACATCGGTCCATAATTATATATAGCCCCCATATAAACCGATCCCCCGATTTGGCTTTCAGAGCCTCTAAGAGAAGCAAATTTCATCCGATCCGGCTGAAATTTGGTGCATTGTGTTAGTATATCGTCTTTAACAACCATGCAAAAATTGGTCCATATCGGTCCATAATTATATATAGCCCCCATATAAACCGATCCCCAGATTTGGTTTGAGGAGCCTCTAAGAGAAGCAAATTTCATCCTATCCGGCTGAAATTTGGTACATGGTGTTAGTATATGGTCTCTAATGACCATGCAAAAATTGGTCCACGTCGGTGCATAATTATATATAGCTCCATATAAACCGATCGCCAGATTTGACCTCCGGAGCCTCTTGGAAGACCAAAATTCATCTGATTCAGTTGATATTTGGTACGTGGTGTTAATATATGGCCTCAAACACCCATGCAAAAATTGGTCGAAATCGGTCCATAATTATGTATAGCCCCCATATAAACCGATCTCCAGATTTGACCTCCGGAGCCCCTTGGAAGAGCAAAATTCATCAGATTCGGCTGAAAGTTGGTACGTGATGTTAGTATATAGTATCCAAAAACCATGCATGAATTATTTCATGTCAGTCCATAATTATATATAGCCCCCATATAAACCGATCCCCAGATTTGACCTCCGGCGCCTTTTGGAGAAGCAAAATCCATTCGATCTGGTTGAAATTTGGTACGTGGTGGTAGTATATGATATTTAACAACCATGCCTAAAGTGGTCCATATCAGTCCATAATCATATATAGCCCCCATATAAACCGATCCCGAGATTTGTTTTTGGAGCCTCTTGGAGGAGTATTTTTCCTACGAGTCAGTTGAAATTTGGTACATTGTGCTAGTATGTGGCCGTTAACAACCATGCCTAACTAGGTCCATATCGGTCTATAGTTATATATAGCCCTCAGATAAATCGATCCCCAATCACACAAATATTGGTCCATATCAAGTTCATAATTGTATATAGCCCCCCATATAAGCGACCCCCATATTTCAATTCTGGCTCCCTACGTACCGTGCAAAAGTCCATATCGACTCATAATTATTTGTAGACTTACCTATACATACCTTTTTTGTCTACACTGAAAGAAGAATTTTCTTTTCTGAGGAACGAAATTTTAGACAAGCAAAGTTTTCTTTTGACGTTAAAAAATTTTCTTTCAAATTAAATTAAAAATTTTAGAGACAATTGTTGAATCGCTTATCATAAATTCGGATTAATTTGCTCTGGACCAAAATACTTTATACGAAAGGGGAATTTCGTTTGTCTAAAATTTCATTCCGGAGGAAAGTATTTTTTCTTTGGGTGTAATATAGACCACGTATGGACTAACTCGCAATTTTGAAAACGATGTTAAGAAGTTTTAAGAAAACACAACCCAAGTAATTCGATTGTGGATGACAGTCTTTCGTAGAAGTTTCTACGCAATCCATGGTGGAGGGTACATAAGATTCGGCCTGGCCGAATTTACGGCCATATGTACTTGTTATATGGTACCAACCTTCAAATGATTCGTGTCAAAATTTGACGTCTGTAAGTCAATTAGTCTGCAACGGGTAAGATCTGCGAGCTTGGGCTTCTAAAGCTCCTTGAACTTCGTAAGTTTTGTGAACTCCTAAAGCTCTGTGAATAAGCTTTGTAAGCTATATCCGGAAATTGAATTTAGTTCTGTGATTGGATGCCCGAGAAAATTTTCTTTATATGACGTTTACATATCCATCATGGATTTCCACCTATCAACAAATGGGAAGGGGTATCGGTGATTAGCCAAAAAAAAACAAGTACATACAGCACTAAGTTCGGCCGGGCCGAATCTTAAATACCCACCACCATGAACCAAATATAAGGGTTTCCTTTGAAATTCAGGAGGGCTTGAGGACTTGAGGACACTTCCCGAAGATAAATTTAAAGATTTCACCTATGAGGACTATATCAGATTCTGGATTTATAAGAACCATTTTTGTTTGAGTTTTAGAGGAATCATTAACATCTCTTGTAAGTGTGCAAGAAAATTATAAAATAGCGTCTTGATTTGAAATCTTAAATCTGTAGAAGTAAAATCTGGAAATTTTACATTGAGTTTCAAGCAATTTTCATGATCAGTGAGCCTTCTACACCCTGGACCGATAAAAACTTAATCCGATACACGTTTTTGTGAGCCTAAAATACCAGAATATTTATAATTTCAGGCAAATCAGATAAAAACTACGGTTTCTAGAAACCCAAGGAGTTAAATCGGGAGATCGTTCTTATGGGGGCTATACAAAAATATGGACCGATACTCACCGTTTTCGGCACACCTCTTTATGACCCGAAAATACCTTTAGATTTCCAATTTCAGGCAAATAGGATAAAAACTTCGGATACTAGAAGCCCAAGAAGTAAAATCGGGAAATCGGTCTATATGGGGGCTATACCTAAATATGGACCGATACTCACCATTTTCGGCACACCTTTTTATGGTCCTAAAATACCTTTAGAATTCCAATTTCAGACAAATTGGATAAAAACTACGGTTTCTATAAGCCAAAGACCCCAAATCGGGAAGTCGTTTTATATGGGGACCATACCAAAACATGGACCGATACTCACAATTTTTGGCACACGTATTTGTGGTCCTACAATACCTCTAGATTTCCAATTTTAGGTAAATGGAATAAAAATTGCGGTTTCTATAAGCCCAAGAAGTAAAATCGGGAGATCGGTCTATATGGGGGCTATACCAAAATATGGGCCGATACTCGCAATTTTTGGCACACGTATTTGTGGTCCTACAATACCTCTAGATTTCCAATTTTAGGTAAATGGAATAAAAATTGCGGTTTCTATAAGCCCAAGAAGTAAAATCGGGAGATCGGTCTATATGGGGGCTATACCAAAATATGGGCCGATACTCACTATTTTTGGCACACGTATTTGTGGTCCTACAATACCTCTATATTTCCAATTTTAGGTAAATGGAATAAAAATTGCGGTTTCTATAAGCCCAAGAAGTAAAATCGGGAGATCGGTCTATATGGGGGCTATACCAAAATATGGGCCGATACTCACAATTTTTGGCACACGTATTTGTGGTCTTACAATACCTCTAGATTTCCAATTTTAGGTAAATTGAATAAAAATTGCGGTTTCTATAAGCCTAAGAAGTAAAATCGGGAGATCGGTCTATATGGGGGCTATACCAAAACATGGACCGATACTCACCATTTTTGGCACACCTCTTTATTGTCATAAAATACCTCCAGATTTCCAATTTCAGGCAAATAGGATAAAAACTTCGGATTCTAGAAGCCCAAGAAGTAAAATCGGGAAATCGGTCTATATGGGGGCTATACCAAAATATGGACCGATACTCACCATTTTCGGCACTCCTCTTTATGGTCCTAAAATACCTCTAGATTTCCAATTTCAGACGAATTGGATAAAAACTGCAGTTTCTATAAGCCCATGACCCTAAATCAGGAGGTCGTTTTATATGGGACCGATACTCACAATTTTTGGCACATGCATTTGTGGTCCTACAATACCTCTAGATTTCCAATTTCAGGTAAATTGAATAAAAACTGCGGTTTCTATAATCCCGAGAAATAAAATCGGGAGATCGGTCTATATGGGGGCTATACCAAAACATGGACCGATACTCACAATGTTTGGCACACCTCTTTATGGTCATAAAATACCTCTAGATTTCAAATTTCAGGCAAATTGGATAAAAACTACGATTTCTATAAGCCCAAGACCCCAAATCGGGAGGTCGCTTTATATGGGGACTATATCAAAACTTGGACCGATATAGCCCATCTTCGAACTTGACCTGCCTGCATACAAAAGACGAGTTTGTGCAAAATTTCAGCACGAATGCTTCATTATTGAAGACTTTATCGTGATTACAACAGACAGCCCAAGACCCCAAATCGGGAGGTCGGTTTATATGGGGACTATATCAAAACCTGGACCGATATAGCCCATCTTCGAACTTGACCTGCCTGCAGACAAAAGACGAGTTTGTGCAAAATTTCAGCACGATTGCTTCATTATTGAATACTGTAGCGTGATTACAACTGACAAACGGACAGACGGACATCGTTGTATCGTCTTAGAATTTCTCCCTGATCAAGAATATATATACTTTATATAGTCGGAAATCGATATTTCGATGTGTTACAAACGGAATGACAAACTTATTATACCCCCGTCACCATTCTATGGTGGTGGGTATAAAAAGAGGAGGAGTTGATTTGCAATGCAATATATGGACATTTGCGTACAATAGATATTTAAATATTTCAATTTTAATAGTTACAATGATCTTTAGTATTTTTATTTATATGATATTTGCCCCGCCATCCGCCACAGACTACCACCATCATAAATTGCTGCTGTAGCGAATGGCAAAATTTGAGTGTAGAAAATTTTGGAATTTATTATCGACCAGATCAAGTTGGCTAAATGGCCGGCTGCAGTAGATCACATCCATAGACTTGAGTCACCGGCAGTAGTCGGTGTAGCAGCACCAAGTCATAACAAAATTTTGCAGTCTCTTTACCCCAACAGCCATCCTCCATTCATCGAAGTGAATGCAGAAAATCCGAGCCTGTGAAAATCAGTTGCCATTGGCTTGCAATACTCGTATGCAGCAATTGCCAATTGCGCTTGCCAATATCATGGGGCTGTAGCAACATTTGACTCGTGCTGGGTAATAAATTTTTTTTATTTTCATTTTTTGTTTATTTTTATTTATTTATTTTTTTTTTTTGTAGAATATCACTGTTTTCCTATAGATTTCATGTAGTTTTTCACCGGTGGGTCCATGGGTGTTTATTTTGTGATTTTGAATTTAGTTAGACTTTTATTAGTTTTTGCAAATACGAGTTCTTTTATTTGCTATTCTCATTCATATTAAAATCGTTATTGCAGGTTGGCTAAATCTTTCAACGCAGCATTCAGGTGATTTAAAGTGAAATAAGAACAACGGGCACTAAAGCTAAAAACAAAACAAAAAACAAAGGAGGTGGCGCTTAAACCATTTCAATGGCAAAAAAAGCCTTTTGGGGGTGTTGTAAATCGGTTTCTGTTTTTGTTTAAATTCTGTTTCTAGCTTTAATATTTCCTTGATTCTTGTCTTGACTTGTGGTCTGGTCACTATGTCTCCACATTTGTCCATATTTCCGTTGATTGTTTTGGCAATCGAATTAGATTCATGAAAAGCTTAGAAGGCGTCAACCGTTATATATTTCCATTTCAATTCTAATCGTTTCTTGGACATAGATAACCGAATTATTAAAAACAAACAAATTATTGATTTCATGTCAGACACACATAATTTTTCAATCAAACAAAATTTTGGAAATGAAAAAGTGTGTTTGAAGTGACTAATGGATATATGCATGTTATGTGGAATTTGGAAAGGGTTTTCTTGTTATACCCTGCGCCACACTGTGGAACGGGGTATTATAAGTTAGTGCACTGAAAAAAAATATTGTCGTGAGGTCAAAGATTTCATGTCTTTAAAATACGAATACAAATTTTGCTTAGCATAGAAGACGCATTTCTCTAAACTAAAGTTATTTTCCTTCTCCAAAAGTCGATAAACTTTTCAATGAAGTCGTTTTGTCCTTATAATTAAGTGATTTGACTTAAAAATGGCTATCTTAACATGAAAGAAAAAATTTATAGTCTTAGGTCAACTTGACTTTAATAATTCAGAAAAATTCTTTAAATTTAATGAAATTGTCTTTAAATTTGTTGTCTTTTTGCATCTTGACTGCAAAGCAAAAAATCGTTCAAATATAGGACATGTTTTTCAAAACTTTATTTTAAAGAAATTTTTTACTTCAAACATAGCATAATTTCTACTGGAAGTCGCGTCTTAATTTGGAAAATAAAATTGCAGTTAACTCGTTGTTAAAGGACTTTGATAGCATATGAAGAAGAAAGCTGAGAAAGCGAAAAATTAAAATTTGCTTCCTAGAAGCAAGTACACAAAACCTAAATTTAAAAGAGAATTGTGTCTTAAAAGTATCCTTACTTGTATTCTCCGCTTCTTTGGCTCGGAATCAATACCAAATTTTTTAAAGTAAAGACAAAATCTTTGGAACCGAGTATGCTTTTTTTCAGTGTCCATATGTTTGTAACACCCAGAAGGAGACGAGATAGACACATGGTGTCTTTGGCAATAATGCTCAGGGTGGGTCCCTGAGTCGATATAACCATGCCCGTCTGTCCGTCCGTCCGTCCGTCCGTCCGTCTGTCTGTGAACACATTTTTGTGATCAAAGTCTAGGTCGCAATTTAAGTCCAATCGCCTTCAAATTTGGCACATGTTCCTAATTTGGGTCACAATAGAACCCTATTGATTTTGGAAGAAATCGGTTCAGATTTAGATATAGCTCCCATATATATCTTTCGCCCGATATGCACTAATCCCTAAGTCCCAGCAGCCACATGGTGTCTTTGGCAATAATGCTCAGGGTGGGTCCCTGAGTCGATATAACCATGTCCGTCTGTCCGTCTGTCCGTCCGTCTGTCTGTAAACACATTTTTGTGATCAAAGTCTAGGTCGCAATTTAAGTCCAATCGCCTTCAAATTTGGCACATGTTCCTAATTTGGGTCAGAATAGAACCCTATTGATTTTGGAAGAAATCGGTTCAGATTTAGATATAGCTCCCATATATATCTTTCGCCCGATATGCACTAATATGGACCCAGCAGCCAGAGTTTTATACCGATTGACTTGAAATTTTGTACAAACATAACACTTAGTCGTATAGTAAAGTGTGCAAAATTTGATTGAATTCGGTTCAGATTTAGATATAGCTCTCATATATATCTTTCACCCGATTTACACTCATATGGCCGGCCCCAGAGGCCAGATTATTGGCCGAATTTGGTTGAAATTTTGCACAGGGAGTAGAATTGCCATAGTAGCATTGCGTGCCAAATTTGGTGGAAATCGGTTCAGATTTAGATATAGCTCCCATATATATCGTTCGCCCGATTTACACTCATGTGACCATAGATGCCAATTTTTTGCTCCGATTTAGTTGAAATTTTGCACAGGAAGTAGGATTAGCATTGTAGCTATGCGTGCCAAATTTGGTTGAAATCGGTTCAGATTTAGATATATCTCCCATATATATGTTTTTCTGATTTCGACAAAAATGGTCAAAATACCAACATTTTCCTTGTAAAATCACCACTGCTTAGTCGAAAAGTTGTAAAAACGACTCTAATTTTCCTAAACTTCTAATACATATATATCGAGCGATAAATCATAAATAAACTTTTGCGAAGTTTCCTTAAAATTGCTTCAGATTTAAATGTTTCCCATATTTTTTACTAACATTGTGTTCCACCCTAGTGCATTAGCCGACTTAAATTTTGAGTCTATAGATTTTGTAGAAGTCTATCAAATTCTGTCCAGATCGAGTGATATTTAAATGTATGTATTTGGGACAAACCTTTATATATAGCCCCCAACACATTTGACGGATGTGATATGGTATCGAAATTTAGATCTATAAAGTGGTGCAGGGTATAATATAGTCGGCCCCGCCCGACTTTAGACTTTCCTTACTTGTTTTTTATTATAAATTTTTGGTATTTACATATAGATGTTATTTTAAATCTGTTGAGACACTCATTAATACTTTTCAATCACATATGCTTTGAATTCTTAAATGTATAAAAAGCAGATTGTGTCGTTTCCGAAGAAAGTGAATTGCAATCATCTCATTTAGCCCCAGATGGACAATTGTTGGATACATTAGTTGATAATGCTACTAGTGGCGATTAATCAAATTATAAATCTCCGGTGAAGTAATTCAAAATTTTCAACTAAGACGAAGTGATTATATGGGGACTGTATCAAAACCTGGACCGATATAGCCCATCTTCGAACTTGACCTGCCTACAAACAAAAGACGAATCTGTGCCAAATTCCAAGACGATAGCGCTAGTATTGAAGGCTGTAGCGTGATTACAACAGAAAGACAGACGGACATGCGTATATCGTTTTAGAATTTCTCCCTGATCAAGAATATATATACTTTATATAGTCGGAAATCGATATTTCGATGTGTTACAAACGGAATGACAAACTTATTATACCCCCGTCAACATTTTATGGTGATGGGTATAAGAATACGGTGCGAACTAAACTAATAACTTTATTCAAGGCCGGTCATCCCCCACAAATTTCATTTTTGGAAAATGTCTTTCTGCTTTTTATGTGTGTTTGTTGTTCTTTTTGTGAACATAACTCGCTTTGTTTGGCCATATCAACAACAACGAAACAGCCAAACACACATGTGTAAATGAAATGGAGCAAAACCTGCGAAAAGAACCTGCCTAATTCAGCGATGGAAGCACTTGGAGAGTGCAATAAAGAGATATTTCCAAACGTGCATATTCTTTTAAAAATTTTGGTCACTTTGCCAGTTACTCAGGGATGGAAAATACAATTTTTAAGAAAGTACAAAAACGGTATTTTTTGAGCGGAAAGGTACTTTTTACTAAATTTCAACAAATATTGCACTGGAAGATTATTGTCAAGAGACTGAATTTTAAAGAAAATAAAATTTTGATAAAATGTTCTATATAAATAAAATTTTGCAAAAATTTTCTATAGAAATAAAATTTTGCAAAAAAAATTCTACAGAAAAAAATTTTTGCAAAATTTTGTCTATAGAAATAAAATTTTGCAAAAATTTCCTATAGAAATAAAATTTTTACAAAATTTTCAATTGAAATAAAATTTTGACAAAATTTTCTATAAAAATAAAATTTTGCAAAAATTCTATATAGAAATAAAATTTTGACAACATTTTCTACCGAAATAAAAAATCGATAATATTCTTTTTTCGACTAAAACATTCTTCAAGTTAAATTAAATCCTGTTTTTGACTATGTCTTTTACAAAATCGATATTTTCTTCCCACATGAACATGTCTGTTTTGCCATATTTGTAAAAGACTATTAGCAGATAAGGTTGATAAAGACTTTCTCAAAATATTAAAATATTTTGTCAAAGCTATTGTACCATAAATCTGAAATCGACTCAAAAATGTCTACACAAAAAAGATCCTTCGCGGGGGTACTACGGTACTGACCGGGGTGAAAAAGTATTGAAAAAAGTACTATAGTACTGCATTTTCAATGAAGAGAATAAAGACGTATCTTAGAAATTCGACTAGCGAGAGTAGACTCAATGGATTGGCATTAATGTCGGTTCATCGCCGAATAAATGTGCCAACTGAAGAATTCATTGATTTATTTGCTGCCCAAAAAGCCCGTCGGCTCAATTTAATATTATAAAAATATTGTATACATACCTATGCATAAATAAAATTTTCTACACATGAGATTATATGAATATTTTTTTTTTAAGTTGAACCCCCCTCCACAATTTAAATCCTGGCTACGGCCTTGACTTTATTTACAAACGAAGAATAGAGATATTTTTTCACTACACAGCTTTTTTTTACCAACATTACTTTCATCTCTGTTAAATATTATTTAACTTTCAATTTGTTGTTTTTTGAATAATTGGTCAAAATTTGATTTTTATTTTTATACCCTCCACCATAGGATGGGGGGGTATATTAACTTTGTCATTCCGTTTGTAACACGTCAAAATATTGCTCTAAGACCCCATAAAGTATATATATTCTGAGTCGTGGTGAAATTCTGAGTCGATCTGAGCATGTCCGTCCGTCCGTCTGTTGAAATCACGCTAACTTCCGAACGAAACGAGCTATCGACTTGAAACTTGGCACAAGTAGTTGTTATTGACGTAGGTCGGATGGTATTGCAAATGGGACATATAGGTCCACTTTTAGGTATATCCCCCATATAAAAAGACCCCCAAATTTGGCTTGCAGACACTCTAAGAGAAGGTATGTGTAGGGGGCGCCGCGACCTCGGTGGCACATCTGCATCCAATGGTTAAAATTTTCGATGACGCTCTAAGAGAAGCAAATTTCATCCGAGCCGGCTAAAATTTGGTACATGGTGTTAGTATATGGTATCTAACAGCCGTGCAAAAATTGGTCCATATCGGTCTATAATTATATATAGCCCCCATATAAACCGATCCCCAGATTTGGCTTGCGGAGCCTCTAAGAGAACCAAATTTCATCCGATCCGGCTGAAATGTGGTACATGGTATTGGTATATGTTCTCTAATGACCATGCAAAAATTGGTCCACATCGTTCCATAATTATATATAGCCCCCATATAAACCGATCCCCCGATTTGGCTTGCGGAGCCTCGAAGAAACGCAAATTTCATCCGATCTGGCTGAGATTGGGTACATGGTGTTGGTATATGGTCTCTAATAACCGTGCAAAAATTGGCCCACATCGGTCCATAATTATATATAGCCCCCATATAAACCAATCCACAGATTTGGCTTGCGGAGCCTCTAAGAGAAGCAAATTTCATCCGATTCTGTTAAAATTTGGCACGTGATGTTAATATATGGTCTCTAACAACCATACCAAAATTGGCCCACATCGATTCATAATTATATATAGCCCCCATATAAACCGATCTACCGATTTGGGTTGCGGAGCCTCTAAGAGAAGCAAATTTCATCCGATTCTGTTAAAATTTGGCACGTGGTGTTAATATATGGTCTCTAACAACCATACCAAAATTGGTCCATATCGGTCCATAATTATATATAGCGCTTATATAAACCGATCTCCAGATTTGACCTCCGGAGCCTCTTGGAGGAGCAAAATTCATCCGATCAGGTTGAAATTTGGTACATTTCTCTAGTGTATGGCCGATAACAACTATGCCAAAATTGGTCCTTCTCGATCGTTATTATATATAGCTCCCATATAAACCGATCCCCAATCACACAAAAATCAAGATTGCCACTCGCGCCAAAAATAATCTACCAAAATTTTATTGCCATAGAAAATTTTGTCAAAATTTTATATTTCATGGCAGACATTTTAATGAAAAAATTGTTAGACACATCTATGGACAAGTTAAAAGAAAAACCCAAAATTATGACTAAGTACGTTGACGACCTATTTGCGAAATTAAAAGAGGACAACACATTAAAATGCCTTAAAGAATTTCATAAAAGCATAAGTTTTACGATGGAAATAGAAACGGATAATAAACTGCCTTACTTGGACATACTACTAATAAAAGAAAATGGAAAACTTATCACAGACTGGTATCAGAAAGATACAGCATCAGGAAGAATAATGAACTTCTATTCCAATCATCCAAGGTCCATGCTAATAAATACGGCCAAAAACTTAGTAAACAGAGTACTGACAATAAGCGATAATAGATTCCATGAAAACAACAGAAAAAAGCTGCAAAATATACTTCAGGAAAATAATTTTCCACCAAAACTAATAAAAGAATTAATTTCATCTTATAAACCCTACTTGGACAAATAAAATATAGAGAAAGAACCCAAAATTTACAGATCCTTATCCTATGTAAAAGGAATTTCGGAAAGGATTACAAACTCGAACATAGTAGACAAAAATAAAGTTAATATTGCCCATAAAAATTACAATACACTAAAAAACATTTTCACAGAAACTAAAGACAAGACACCTATTATGGAAACATCTAATGTTATTTATCAACTAACATGCAATGGAGACAACAAAGAACAATGTGACAAAATGTATATTGGAACTACGAAAAATAAATTAAAAACAAGACTGTCGGGACACAAATCAGACATAAAACTTCGCAATAGTAACAAACTCCAAAAAAACAGCGCTTGCAACACACTGTGCGACAACGAAACATCACCCGAACTTTGATGATGTGAGAGTATTGGAGAGAGAGAGTAGCAACAGCAAAAGATTAACATTAGAAATGTTGTACATTAACCCACAGAGAAGAGAATGAACTACAAATCAGATACAGATAACATTGATCACATATACAGACACATCATAGACAAGACAACTAGATATGTAAGTACTCAGCATCAGAGAAAGCAAGAGGGAAATCAGTGCATTAAAAGTAATAGACGAACGTAGTGATACTACTCTAGTTTTAAGCTTAATGTGTTGTTGTTGTGTTACACTTGAATGTTTTGCATACGTAAGTGTATAATGTAATTCCTTTTGTTTTTCCTGTTCTCCTGATACTTGTTAATATACAATTGTTAAAATCTTTAATTATTTATAAAAATTTGTAAACTAAAACCAATAGTTGTTATTAGCATAAACCACTTAAATTATTTGCAATAGGAAAAACAATTTTGAGAAAGAATTTTACATGTCATGATTAAAAATTATCAAACCACTTTTATTGTAGACCGACTCCTGATGAAGCAATTCAAGGTAATTGCGAAATATTGAAAAATAAAGAAACCAATACATACAAAAAACGATCTCAAGCTTGATTAATTATTTTCTATTTGATAAAAGAAAGATCGAATAAAATCAAAATTTCTTATAATTGTATTTATTTATTTCATTTTTAATAAATCATACAAAATTTGTCATATTCGCGCGGCAAAACAAAAATGTCACAAATTTATTGAAATTTTGTTTTTCCAATAAAAATGGTCAAAATCACGATAAATCATTACTTCTGGCAGCGGTACAACCATATGTAGGGTATGTCAATAGGCACAACACACATATTGAAGTCAATGCAAATTATTCATCTACAAGATGGTAATAAAGCCATATATTTTCATCAAATTGTGTTAATAGCTGTCTGCAGACGCCTGCCAGCCATGTCATTCGGTTAGACATTTGACTTGCATCCATCCATCCATCCATTCATTTTGGGTGATCTGATTTACAATCATTCATACGTCATGCAGTACCTCGATCTAATCACGCAATCTGCATCAGCATATTGCAGTCAACATTGCAGTACATTGGCATTTGCATCTGTGCAACAACGACACCACCACCATCGCCATCACCATAAATACACCACACAAATCTCAAAGGGGTCTGACAATCCAACAATCTCTTTATTTAACCAGAGACAAAAAATGTATGGCAAGTATAGAAGCAGACTCCACAAAAAAAGGAGAAACTAAAATAATTTGGTTGGTTTTTTAAGCAGACAAATAAAAACAATAACTTTTTTTTTTAAACGAACATAAAAATATGAATTAAGTTGGCCACTCCATTGGCCAATGGGGGCGCAATTGCCTGCAATGTCCCAGTAAAGACAAGTAGGCAGTCTGGCAGTTAGTCAGTTTTGGGACAAGAACTCGTGCAAGTGCATTGCAGGTGTTTGAACTTAATTATTATAAACCTCTCTCTCTCTCTCACACACACAGATACACTCTCTTTCATCACTTCTCTATGATATAGAGAATTCTGAAGAGAACTACTAACAGAATTAGCAAATATTCCCCACTAGCCTACCATCAAGTGAGTGTCCAAACAAGCAAAACTAAAAACAACAACAACACGAACATTATGGCATCGAATGAGACAATCACAACTCAATTGGGCGACATAAAGGCGACAACCAGTGAACATACTAAACGCCACATATTGCATGCACAAACATAACAGATAAGGTGATAAACGAGGATGGGTAATTTAGACAATTTTGAGTACACGCAAAAATTAAAAATATAAATAAATTTGTGGGGGAAATGATTGTAAATTATTGGAGATAGACACTCTGGTTCATATGGATAAAGCCAGGGTATTTTTTGTACATTTCGGCAATTTCACTTCAAAATTCTGCACTTATTTTTTAAAATCACTTTTTTATAGCTTGTTGGATAGTTTCCAAAAAGATATGGTAACCATCAACTGTTCTGTTTTAAGGTAACGGTACTTCGAAAGACAAAAAGAGAAAATGTCAAAAACAGAAGCTATATAAGCGATGCAAAAAAAAAAAATAATTTTAAAACTGTTTTTAAGTTAATAAAGTCAGTATGACAAGTTTTTGTGAAAATTTGGCAAAGGAAAAGCCTTGACAGTGGTGGAGAAAACCAAAAAAATTGGTCGGAGTCCATCTTGCGTTCATTTACTTAATCCAATTGACTACGGAAAAAATTATAAAGGAAGACAATCGAAAACAACATCAGCAGCAGAAAGACGGCGTATCATCTGATGTGCTTCAACTTCAAAAATTAAACACGAGTTCGGCGTTCACGCTACAAGTAATTTTGAGTGTCTGACACTTGAAACTGTTGAAATTGTTCAAAAAGCCTCCTTTAAATCCAGTACGTAAAAACCAATGACTCGAGTTTGCCAGAGATCACATGGCATGGACGGTAGCCCAAGGACGAGGTCGGCGTTCAAGCTAACAAATCCACCGTGCGACGAGTAATTTTGAGTGTCGGACACTTGAAACTGTTGAAATTGTTCAAAAAGCCTCCTTTAAATCCAGTACGTAAAAACCAACGACTCGAGTTTGCCAGAGATCACATGGCATGGACAGTAGGCCGAGAATCCACGCAAACTGACTGGAGAATGGTGATCTTTACCGACGACAAAAAATTTAATCTTGACGGTCCTGATGGATATAATTATTATTTCCATGATTTAAGAAAAGAAAAACGTCATTTGACCCGTCATCATAGCAGACAAGGAGTGTAATGGTGTGGGGGGCAATCAGCTACTTTGGAACCATCGAATTAAGCTTCCAGAGCACAAAAATGACTGGAAATACTTACGAAGAAATATTAGAAACAGCTTTTCCAAAGTTTAGCGATTTATTTGGGCCCCTTCCTTGGATTCTACAACAAGATAATGCACCAATACATACCGCCCGACAAGTAAAATCATTCATTGAAAGCCAAAATGTGGATTTATTGAAATGGCCGCCTTATTCCCCAGACCTAAATATAGTTGGGATGGCTGTCACGGAAAGTATATGAAGGAGGAAAACAATACGAAGATAAAGAATCGCATAAAATCAGCTTGGGAGGAAATATCCCTGGATTACCTAAAGGCATTATACACCTCTCTTCCGAACATGGAGGCCACACACATTATTAAATATGATATTTATTTTCTAATTAAACTCATCTTTATGAATAAGTTATAAAAAAATTTTATAAAATTAACGTTTCAACCAGTTTTCTGTATTGCCTTTATTGAAATGAATCAATATTTTCCTTCATTTAATTCATATATTTTGTGTCACTTAAGTTATTGGGTAAGTAAAAGGATATTTTGAATTGAATTGAACATTGTCGAATGGGAAAACATCCATATCATAAATTTTCGGAAATGTTCCTTGCGTTTAGAAGGGTTTCCATAAGCACAAGAATTTATTTCAAAAAATTTAGCATGTCTTTATCAAAGTGAACCGCAGTGTATATGAGCAGTATTCCTCTCTTATTTACACCCACGGTTAAATAGACTTTCTCGCCTAATTGTCATAAGCGTAGGAAGGCCTCTGGGGAGGGGGCTTAGACCCCCCCAGAAAAAATGTAGCCCCCCCAGAATTTGAAAACCTATTTACGATTTTACATTTTTATAAAAATTAGACAAGTATATACAACCGCACAAAGTTCCGCTAAAGACTTTCATGCACAATCGAATTACTTGGGTTGTGGTAGCAGTTGCCGATGGCAATGTTTGAAGACTGATATTTATGAAATAGAGCTGTGATTGAACTTATGGTTTAGTTGAATAACTAACAGCCTGTTTCTGTATGTCGAACGAGTTCAATCGATCGACTGAAATGCATAGAAACAGCTGCTTTTTGGTTATAAATTCAGCTGTTTGTTTCCATTTTAGTCGATCGACAGAGCTCATTCGACATACAGAAACAGGCTGTAAAGCTCCTTTATTATATTGTTTAGTCTGGTTTAGTCATCTTAATTAAAAAATAGTAATTGGTATTAAAACTATTCTTTCATAAATTAATATCTTAATAATGCTGCAAAAAAGCGTCGCCAAAACAAAAGTGAAAATGTTCTTTTTGAGTCCGGAAGTGGTGCAAAATTGGCGGAGAAGCGATGAATGTAATAGGAACTTCTAAACTATTTGAAAAAAGAAAACAAAAATTACGCATTAAAATATGAAAAAACTGAAGTAAAATACTTCCTGTGTAGTTAATATAATTAACTGCTTTGTGAGGACATTTTTGGAAGTGCTTTTAAAGTTGTGCCTTTAAAACAAATCCCAATTTTTTTGCTGGGAAAAGTGTGGAACTACTTTTAGTTGCTTTATTATATATTATTTTGATGTCTATTTTTTATTCTTGTTTTATGAAATAAAACAATAATTGAACCTATAAGTTCAGTCTATAAATTTTTAGCTGGGGGGGCTATAGCCCCCCCTAGGAAAATTGTCTAGCTACGCTAATGCTAATTGTCCAAATTTCGGACTCCCCGTTTATTATTTTATATCCTCCATCATAGGATGGGGGTATTTTAACGGTTTGTAACACATCGAAATAATGGTATACGACGCCATAAACTGCATATATTCTGGGCATCGGCCGCCTATTGAAATCACGATGAATTTCGAACGAAACAAACTATTGACTTGAAACTTGGCACAAGTAGGTGTTATTAATACACGTCGGATTTACGTATAGTTCCCATATAAACCGACCCGGCAAAAAGGTTTTTATACCCACTACCATAGAATGGTGACGGGGGTATAATAAGTTTGTCATTCCGTTTGTAACACATCGAAATATCGATTTCCGACTATATAAAGTATATATATTCTTGATCAGGGAGAAATTCTAAGACAATATAACGATGTCCGTCTGTCCGTCTGTCTGTTGTAATCACGCTACAGTCTTCAATAATGAAGCAATCGTGTTGAAATTTTGCACAAACTCGTCTTTTGTCTGCAGGCAGGTCAAGTTCGAAGATGGGCTATATCGGTCCAGGTTTTGATATAGTCCCCATATAAACCGACCTCCCGATTTGGGGTCTTGGGCTTATAGAAATCGTAGTTTTTATCCAATTTGCCTGAAATTTGAAATCTAGAGGTATTTTATGACCATAAAGAGGTGTACGAAAAATGGTGTGTATCGGTCCATGTTTTGGTATAGCCCCCATATAGACCGATCTCCCGATTTTACTTCTTGGGCTTATAGAAACCGCAGTTTTTATTCAATTTACCTGAAATTGGAAATCTATAGTTATTGTAGAACCACAAATACGTGTGTCAAAAATTGTGAGTATCGGTCCATATTTTGGTATGGTCCCCATATAAAACGGCATCCCGATTTTGGGTCTTGGGCTTATAGAAACCGTAATTTTTATCCAATTTGTCTGAAATTGGAAATCTAGAGGTATTTTAGGACCATAAAGAGGTGTGCTGAAAATGGTGAGTATCGGTCCATAATTTGGCATAGCCCCCGTATAGACTGATTTCCCGATTTTACTTCTTGGGCTTCTAGAATCCGAAGTTTTTATCCTATTTGCCTGAAATTGGAAATCTAGACGTATTTTCGGGGCATAAAGAGGTGTGCCGAAAACGGTGAGTATCGATCCATATTTTAGTATAGTCCCCATAAGAACGATCTCCCGATTTAACTCCTTGGGTTTCTAGAAACCGTAGTTTTTATCTGATTTGCCTGAAATTGTAAATATTCTGGTATTTTAGGCTCACAAAAACGTGTATCGGATTAAGTTTTTATCGGTCCATTTGGTAATGCCTCCATATAGACCGACTTCACTTCTTGAGGGTGTAGAAGGCGCATTGATCATGAAAATTGCTTGAAACTCAATGTAAAATTTCCAGATTTTACTTCTACAGATTTAAGATTTCAAATCAAATCTTGCACACTTACAAGAGATGTTAATGATTCCTCTAAAACTCAAACAAAAATGGTTCTTATAAATCCAGAATCTGATATAGTCCTCATAGGTGAAATCTTTAAATTTATCTTCGGGAAGTGTCCTCAAGTCCTCAAGCCCTCGTGAAATTTCAAAGGAAACCCTAATACTTGGTTTATGGTGGTGGGTATTTAAGATTCGGCCCGGCCGAACTTACTGCTCTATATACTTGTTATGTTCCGGAATTGGACATCCCTAGAGTGGTAATCTGCCAACTGATAGCTCTTTCGTAAAGCTTGACATTTTTGAGGTTATACGTGATCCGAACATTTTGACATATGAGTGCTATTTGTGTTGTTTACAACAGCTTAAAGGATTCATCTCGCCCTCCCTCAAAGTAGGGATTTAAATCGTGAATATTTTCGTGCGATTATTTTTTACAACTTTCGATGTTGATTAGTTTACTCTAAAATGGATTTCGTTAAGGTCGTTCGGAAACCATTGATGCTGTGCGCCAACTGATATCTTAAGATCGTCATGTAACCATTCGTGAGATTGAGATTAACAGGTTGGCTGATAAGTCCCCGGTCTGACACATAGATGGTGTCGCTAGTATTAAATGCATATTATTTTTATACCCTTCACCACTACTGTGGTACAGGGTATAATAAGTTTGTGCATTTGTATGTAACGCCTAGAAGGAGTAATCATAGACCAACCTTTTTGTATACGGATCGGCTTAGAATTAAATTCTGAGTCGATTTAGCGATGTCCGTCTGTCTGTCTGTCTGTCTGTCTGTCTGTTGGTGTATTTTTGTGTGCAAAGTACAGCTCGCAGTTTTAGTCCGATTGTCCTAAAATTTGGTATAGGGTCCTGTTTCGGCCCAAAGACGATCCCTATTGATTTTGAAAAAAAATCGGTTCAGATTTAGATATAGCTGCCATATATATTTTCCACCGATCTGGTCATAATTGGCGTGTATATCAACCGATCTTCCTCAAATTCCGTACATCCGAATATTTTAGGAGCCTCGAAAAACTTGCCAAATATCAGCAAAATCAGTTCAGACTTAGATATAGCTCCCATATATAGCTTTCGCCCGATTTACACTCATATGACCACAGAGGCCAATTTTTTGCTCCGATTTAGTTGAAATTTTGCACAGGGAGTAGAATTATCATTGTAGCTATGCGTGCCAAATTTGGTTGATATCGGTTCAGATTTAGATATATCTCCCATATATAGGTTTCGCCCGATTTACACTCATATGACCACAGAGGCCAATTTTTAACTCCGATTTAGTTGAAATTTTGCACAGGGAGTAGAATTAGCATTGTAGCTATGCGTGCCAAATTTGGTTGACATCGGGTCAGATTTAGATATAGCTCCCATATATATGTTTTTCTGATTTCGACAAAAATGGTCAAAATACCAACATTTTCCTTGTTAAATCGCCACTGCTTAGTCGAAAAATTGTAAAAATGACTCTAATTTTCCTAGACTTCTAATACATATATGCCGAGTGATAAATCATAAATAAACTTTTTGCGAAGTTTCCTTAAAATTACTTCAGATTTAAATGTTTCCCATATTTTTTTACTAACATTGTGTTCCACCCTAGTGCATTAGCCGACTTAAATTTTGAGTCTATAGATT
The DNA here is from genome assembly GCF_050003625.1 of Haematobia irritans. Lineage (NCBI taxonomy): Eukaryota > Metazoa > Arthropoda > Insecta > Diptera > Muscidae > Haematobia > Haematobia irritans. The sequence continues at coordinate 182,005,983 of NC_134400.1, read as the reverse complement.
TTGTAGAAGTCTATCAAATTCTGTCCAGATCGGGTGATATTTAAATGTATGTATTTGGGACAAACATTTATATATAGCCCCCAACACATTTGACGGATGTGATCGAAAATGTAGATCTACAAAGTGGTACAGGGTATAATATAGTCGGCCCCGCCGGACTTTAGACTTTCCTTACTTGTTTTTTTTGTTTGTTTGGAAAAACTGGACATTTCGGAATAGTATCAATTCTGTCAGATCTGAGTGGTAGTAAACCATTTGATTGCCAAGTGAAGACGGATCAATTTTCTCTAATTCCGAAAAGTAAAAGGCAATTTTCATTTTCCAAATTTCTCCAAATGATTACACCACCACCCATATGCCTTAAGGCAACCACTATCAGAAGCCAAGAACGCCACTAAAACATAACAAAACGCCACTATAGATAAAAAAATGCCGTGGACATACCTATTCGTGCCTTATGCAAAAAAATAGAAAACGAGGAAAAATTTTCTAAAAAGACGGGCAAAAAAACTAAAAGAGATCAACTAATGCTTGAGATGTTTAAATTAAGCGGTCAATGTGTAACATACGAGTGAACAACAACAGTTTCATATTATGCTACGACATGACATTATGAGGATGGTGAATGCACCAGCCTAACCTACTAAAATTGTACAAAGTTCCTCTTTAAAATAACCCCCATGGCCTGAGAATTAAGGCGAGTTTTGCTAGGCCAAGCCATAGTCATCGATACAGTTAAATGAGCGATAAATGTCTCAATAATTTAATTATACTTAACTTGGTAAAGATAATTAAGGCAAAAAATAAAAATTGGCATGGCTTTCGAAATTTTTAAATTTGAAGACAAACAACAAAAACAGCAAAAGTGGCCAACGAAAATTTTATCAAAAAAAAAAAAAAAAAATAAGCATATTGTAATTCGTTGGAAAAAAACACGAAAATAACGAAATTGTCTACTGCTATGTCATACATTTTATAAAAAAAATGCTGGCTAATAAGGGAAGCATACCCATAGATATATGTGGGATAATGATATTTAATGCAAACCTTCTCAATCTAAAGAGGGGAGCCCAGAAAGGGAAGGATATGTTGGAACACTAAATTCACACAAATACGAGTATTTCACAAATTCGACGCTGAAATGAAAGAAAAAAGAAACGGCACATCTTGAGTAAATGATGTTCTGACACCTCAAAAAGTCTACCATTCGACTTTGAAAAATTCAAGTCTTCGAGTTCTCGACTTAAACGATGCGTAGGAAACTTATCGGATGTTTGTTCAAATGTATTCCTTTTAAACTAAAGGTGTCATACGCAGATGCTCTCAAAATTTGCATCGCATCCACGGTTGCTAAAAATAATCTACCAAAATTGAGAGAAAATCTTACCAAACAAAAAATCCTTTTTTTATCAACAATTTATTTCTATAGAACATGTTGTCAAAATTTTATTTCTATTGAAAATTTTGTCAACAATTTATTTCTAAAAATTTTGTCAAAATTTTATTTCTATAGAAAATTTTGTCAAAATTATATTTCTATAGAAAATTTTGTCAAAATTTTATTTCTATAGAAAATTTTGTCAAAATTTTATTTCTATAGAAAATTTTGTCAAAACTTTATTTCTATAGAATATTTTGTCAAAATTTTATTTCTATAGAAAATTTTGTCAAAATTTTATTTCTATGGAAAATTTTGTCAACAAATTATTTTATTTCTATAGAAAATTTTGTCAACAAATTACTTCTATCGAAAATTTTGTCAACAAATTATTTCTGTAGAAAATTTTGTCAAAATTTGATTTTTTTTAAAATTTTATTTTTATAGAAAATTTTTTCAACAATTTATTTCTATTATGTTTCTATAAAAAAAATTTTCAACAAATTAGAAAAATTATAGAAATTTTTGTCAAAAATTATTTCTATAGAAAATTTTGTCCAAATTTTATTTCTATAGAAAATTTTGTCAAAATTTTATTTCTATAGAAAATTTTGTCAAAATTTTGTTTCTATAGAAAATTTTGTCAACAATTTATTTCTAAAAATTTTGTCAAAATTTTTTTTCTATAGAAAATTTTGTCAACAATTTATTTCTATAGAAAATTTTGTCAAAATTTTATTTCTATAAAAATTTTGTCAAAATTTTATTTCTATAGAAAATTTTGTCAACATTTTATTTCTATAGAAAATTTTGTCAACAATTTATTTCTAAAAATTTTGTCAACATTTTATTTCTATAGAAAATTTTGTCAACAATTTAATTCTATAGAAAATTTTGTCAAAATTTTATTTCTATAGAAAATTTTGTCAAAATTTTATTTCTATAGAAAACTTTGTCAAAATTTTATTTCGATAGAAGATTTTGTCAACAATTTATTTCTATAGAAAATTTTGTGAACAATTTATTTCTATAGAAAACTTTGTCAAAATTTTGTTTCTATAGAAAATTTTGTCAACAATTTATTTCTAAAAATTTTGTCAAAATTTTATTTCTATAGAAAATTTTGTCAACAATTTATTTCTATAGAAAATTTTGTCAAAATTTTATTTCTATAGAAAATTTTGTCAAAAATTATTTCTATAGAAAATTTTGTCCAAATTTTATTTCTATAGAAAATTTTGTCAAAATTTTATTTCTATAGAAAATTTTGTCAAAATTTTATTTCTATAGAAAATTTTGTGAACAATTTATTTCTATAGAAAATTTTGTCAAAATTTTGTTTCTATAGAACATTTTGTCAACAATTTATTTCTATAGAAAATTTTGTCAAAATTTTATTTCTATAGAAAATTTTGTCAAAATTTTATTTCTATAGAAAATTTTGTCCAAATTTTATTTCTATTGAAAATTTTGTCAAAATTTTGTTTCTATAGAAAATTTTGTCAACAATTTACTTCTAAAAATTTTGTCAAAATTTTTTTTCTATAGAAAATTTTGTCAACAATTTATTTCTATAGAAAAATTTGTCAACATTTTATTTCTATAGAAAATTTTGTCAAAATATTATTTCTATAGAAAATTTTGTCAACATTTTATTTCTATAGAAAATTTTGTCAACAATTTATTTCTAAAAATTTTGTCAAAATTTTATTTCTATAGAAAATTTTGTCAACAATTTATTTCTATAGAAAATTTTGTCAACAATTTATTTCTATAGAAAATTTTGTCAAAATTTTATTTCTATAGAAAATTTTGTCAAAATTTTATTTCTATAGAAAACTTTGTCAAAATTTTATTTCTATAGAAGATTTTGTCAACAATTTATTTCTATAGAAAATTTTGTCAAAATTTTATTTCTATAGAAAATTTTGTCAACAATTTATTTGTATAGAAAATTTTGGCAACAATTTATTTCCATAGCAATTTTGTCAAAATTTTATTTCTATAGAAAATTTTGTCAAAATTTTATTTCTATAGAAAAATTTATCAACAATTTATTGCTATAGAAAATTTTGTCAAAATTTTATTTCTATAGAACATTTTGTCAACAATTTATTTCTATAGAAAATTTTGTCAAAATTTTATTTCTATAGAAAATTTTGTCAAAATTATATTTCTATAGAAAATTTTGTCAACAAATTATTTCTATAGAAAATTTTGTCAACAAATTAGAAAAATTATAGAAAATTTTGTCAAAATTTTATTCTTAAAAAAAATTTTGTCCAAATTTTATTTCTATAGGAAATTTTGTCAACATTTTATTTCTATAGAAAATTTTGTGAACAATTTATTTCTAAAAATTTTGTCAAAATTTTATTTCTATAGAAAATCTTGTCAACAATTTATTTCTAAAAATTTTGTCAAAATTTTATTTCTATAGAAAATCTTGTCAACAATTTATTTCTATAGAAAATTTTGTCAACAAATTAGAAAAATTATAGAAAATTTTGTTCAAATTTTATTTCTATAGGAAATTTTGTCAACATTTTATTTCTATAGAAAATTTTGTCAAAATTTTATTTCCATAGAAAATTTTGTCAAAATTTTATTTCTATAGAAAATTTTTTCAAAATTTTATTTCTATAGAAAATTTTGTCTAAATTTAATATCTATAAAAATTTTTCAACAATTTATTTCTATAGAAAAATTTATTTTATTCTATATGGTAGACTTTATTTCTATAGAAAATGTATGAAGTACTTATTTGTGAAAATTTACCAAAACATCAAGAATTCTACCAATCTAGCAAACAACAAAAAATCTACCATTTTTGGTAGAATTCTACCAATTGTGGCAACCGTGATCGCATCCCCTTTTAAACGCAATGATTTCAAAAGTCATGAGCGTTAACAAAAAAAAAAAAAACAGAGATGTCAATAAAAGAAACTAGACATGTCCTTCAACAACTCCAGTATATTTCCCTTGGCAATATACAAAAAGGCTTGTCCATCAATACACAGAAAAAAATTTCGTAATTAAACTAACGCTAAATTTAACTTATTTTTGTTGTAAACCAATTATTTGCTAGAAGGTGTTTTTTTATTTTTATTATTATTATTATTATTTTTTTGTTGAAATCTTCCTCAGCGTAATGAAATCTTGCTGTTCTGTTAAGTATGTCTCAATCATTTTATAAACTAATGAACTAAAGTTCAATAACCGTACACATAAGTTCAATATGAACCAGGGATCCGGAGTTTTTCCTTGTCTAAAAGTCTCTAAACTTTTCAATGAAGTCTGTTTGTCCTTATAGCTAAGTGATTCGACATAAAAATGTGTATCCTAACATGAATGCAAATTTCGTTTTAATGAAGTCAAAATGGATTTAATATTTCTGAAAAAATCTTCAAAATTAATAAAATATTTCAACACATTGTTTTAAAGTCATTATACCCTAAACCACATAGTGGTTAGGGTATAATAAGTTTGATCTGCCAAAAAATGTGCCTACAAGAAATATTGATTTTAGACCCCATAAAATATATACCGATCGACTCAGAATCACCTCCTGAGTCGATCTAGCGCTTGGCGTCCGTCCGTCCATCCGTACGTCTGTCCATGTATTTGTTGTTCACAGGATTTCGGTCGCAATTATTAACCGATTTTGATGAAATTTGGTACAGGGAGTTTGTTTGGGCACAAGGACGAACGTTATTGAATTTGGAAGAAATCGGATCAAATTTAGATATAGCTCCCATATATATGTATTGCCCGATTTCGACAAATGGGTTCACGTTGCACTTTTTTTACTAACCGATCGTCGTCAAATTTAGCACAAAATAATCTTCTGTATCACCCTTTAAATTTAAAATTTATTTAAATGAAAATTTCATCGAAATCGGTTCAGATTTACATATAGGTCCCATATATATGTATCGCCCGATTTTGTCAAATTATGTCATTAAACCCTTATTTATCAACCGATCTTACTCAAAGTTGGCGAAATGTAATCTTCTATAGCACATATAGTTATATGTGCAAAAAATCATCGAAATCGGTTCAGATTTAGCTATAGCTTCCATATATGTATCGCCCGATTTTTCTAAATAAAATAAAACTCAATTGAGCAAATAATACAATGTTTGTACTATAATTTTCTCGAAGAGGAGCGGAGCGGAGCGATTTTTTTTTTCTCGGAGCGGAGCGAGGAGCGGAGCGGTTTTTTTTCTCCGGAGCGGGAGCGGAGCGGACCGAAAAAAATGGACCGCTCCGGATCCCTAATATGAACTGAAGCAAAAGAACATTTGCATACGATTCCTACAAATAGTAAGAATGAGAACTACTGTATGGTTAAAATGGTCATGAGTACAATTTAGTTCAATTTTAACCCGACGTATTTCTACAAAACAGTTTACTTTTTTTCGGTGTATATAATTGATGCAATTCGTGAAGTTATAAATATTAATTAATCCCCCAGTCCACTGTGCAATAGTAACTTCAACTACAGTTGAAATGCAGATAAAAATTTCTCTTCATACCTTGGTTACTGACGCTTGGCATTCATCTCTTATCGAAACATTTGATTGACTGACTGTAATGAATGCAAATGCCTTCAAGTGAAGTAAAAGTGTGTCACCAAAAACTTGGTGGACAAACACAGCAAAAGTAATGGTCATTCAGCCAGTTCAGAGTTATTATGAAACACGGTACGGCAGCGACATTAACATCATCAAAAGCTAACCAACAAGAGGCAAGGCCTCCCGATCAAAAAAAAAAAAAAAACGAAAAAAAAAACAACAACAACGAAGAAACATTGTAATTTTGGATTGACCGTTGTAAAAACCAAACTCGTAGCAGTCATGATTGTAAACACAAAAATATTCCCCATAGCCTCAAGAATAACAATAACAACAAAGACATTCCCATAAGTAAGAGTTGTCAAAGTGCTAATTGTCAACTCACTCAGTCTTTTAAGTCGGTGGACTTTCGAGAGCGACAGCTCCGGAGTGCCAACAAGCAAACCAACAACAATGGTGAAAGAGCAAAGCAAAAACAAAACACACAAAAAACAAAATTGGGGACAACATAGCAAGAATCAATTGAATCTAAAGCATTTTTACACATGCACACACACACACACACACTTACACAGAATTAAATGTGGGGAGCCGAAATTGTATGCAATGCATTCCCATAACAACACACACGTGCAAGAGAAATAGCCCCCAGAAATAACTCCCAATGGCCAGCAAAAGGGCGTTGACACACTCTCTAATACACAAACACATCCACAGGCTGGTTCATTGCAATACGATTTCGTCAAAAAATAAGGGCGCAGTCATTGAGCAACAACAACTAAAACAAAAATCCATTGCATGCAGTAAACCAAAAATCACAGTGTCACAGTGGGTCAAGTAAGGAAAAATTATAAGAAAAAAAATATCATAAAAAATGAAAATTTTAACCGAGTTATTTACGAAAAAAATCATTTTGCGTTAATGATAATTTATTAATACATGCAAAGGAATTTATTAACGGTTCGAATCGAAGGAATTTATATGTGAAAAGTAGGTTTAAACATAATAATATTTAAATATTTTTCAGTCTAACTTTTTCCAGTGCATCCGTGAGATCCTGCATTTTTTGGAACTTCAATGGCTTTAGTCCAAGCATCCCGTTCTCGCAATATACTCAGCTCACGAGCAAATTTTCTATCACTGCGTCGTGGATTTCCATAAAATCTGGTTCATCTTTGGGATCATTTCTGATGTTTATACAGTTGCCTTTGGGTCTCTCCGTTAAAATCGCATGACTTTGAACTAAGGCAAATTTTCCTTGAAGTAAAAGAACACATTTTTGATTTACAGAAATCGTCCTTAATTTAACTGTAATATTGAATCTTTAGATTTATGAAAGGGTTGATAAAGTTGACACTTTTGTGTTTTTTTTTTTTTTGATACATTTCGACTGCCAAATTCACCGTGGCACGACCGCGAGCCATTTTGTACTTTTTCATCACAATTACTCTATGTAGAGGTTTTGCCCTAACTGTGAACGTTTCGCAGATACCAACTCAACTATAAAAATTAAAAATATCGGACATTGAAGAAATAAACATATTCCAAAATGAGGATATTTTAGTTTTTATTACAAGATCTAAAATATTTTTTTAAAATAAAATGTTGACAAAATTTTCTATAGAAATAAAATTTTGACAAAATTTTGTATGGAAATAAAATTTTGACAAAATTTTCTATGGAAATAAAATTTTGACAAAATTTCCTATAGGAGTAAAATTTTGTCAAAATATTCTATAGGACTAAAATTTTGACAAAAGTTTCTATGGAAATAAAATTTTGACAAAGTTTTCTATGGAAATAAAATTTTGACAAAATTTTTTATATTAATAGAATTTTGACAAAAGTTTTCTATGGAAATAAAATTTTGTGACAAAGTTTCCTATAAAAATAAAATTTTGACAAAATATTCCCTAGGACTAAAATTTTTTCAAAATTTTCTATAGAAATAAAATTTTGACAAAATCTTCTATAGGAATACAATTTTGACAAAAGTTTCTATGGAAATAAAATTTTGACCAAATTTCCTATAAAAATAAAATTTTAACAAAATTTCCTGTAGAAATATAATTTTGACAAAATTTCCTATAAAAATAAAATTTTGACAAAATATTCTATAGGGCTAAAATTTTGTCAAAATTTTCTATAGAAATAAAATTTTGACAAAATATTCTATAGGAATAAAATTTTGACAAAAGTTTCTATGGAAATAAAATTTTGACAAAATTTCCTATGGAAATAAAATTTTGACAAAATATTTCATAGGACTAAAATTTTGTCAAAATTTTCTATAGAAATAAAATTTTGACAAAATCTTCTATAGAAATACAATTTTGACAAAAGTTTCTATGGAAATAAAATTTTGACCAAATTTCCTATAAAAATAAAATTTTAACAAAATTTCCTGTAGAAATATAATTTTGACAAAATTTCCTATAAAAATAAAATTTTGACAAAATATTCTATAGGAATAAAATTTTGACAAAATATTCTATAGGACTCAAATTGTATCAAAATTTTCTATAGAAATAAAATTTTGACAAATTTTTCTATGGAAATAAAATTTTGACAAAATTTCCTATAAAAATAAAATTTTGGCAAATTTTCCTATAGAAATAAAAATAAAATTTTGAAAAAGTTTTCTATAGAAATAAAATTTTGATAAAATATTCTATAGGAATAAAATTTTGACAAAATATTCTATAGGACTAAAATTTTGTCCAAATTTTCTATAGAAATAAAATTTTGACAAAAATTTCAATAGAAATAAACATCTTTTATAGAAATAAAATTTTGACAAAAGTTTCTATGGAAATAAAATTTTGACAAAATTTTCTATAAAAATAAAATTTTAACAAAATTTCCTATAAAAATAAAATTTTGAAAAAGTTTTCTATAGAAATAAAATTTTGACAAAATATTCTATAGGAATAAAATTTTGACAAAATTTCCTATCAAAATAAAATTTTGACCAAATTTCCTATAAAAATAAAATTTTGACAAAATTTCCTATAGAGATAAAATTTTGACAAAATATTCCATAGGACTAAAATTTTGTCTAAATTTTCTATAGAAATAAAATTTTCACAAAAATTTCAAAAGAAATAAACATCTTTTATAGAAATAAAATTTTGACAAAAATTTCTATGGAAATAAAATTTTGACAAAATTTTTTATGGAAATAACATTTTGACAAAAGTTTCTATAGAAATAAAATTTTGACAAAATTTTCTATAGAAATAAAGTTTTGACAAAATCTTCTATAGAAATATAATTTTGACAAAATTTCCTATTGAAATAAAATGTTGACAAAATATTCTATAGGAATAAAATTTTGTCAAAATTTTCTATAGGACTAAAATTTTGTCAAAATTTTCTATAAAAATAAAATTTTGACAAAAATTTCAAAAGAAATAAACATCTTTTATAGAAATAAAATTTTGACAAAAATTTCTATGGAAATTAAATTTTGACAAAATTTTTTATGGAAATAAAATTTTGTCAAAAGTTTCTATGGAAATAAAATTTTGATACAATTTTCTATAAAAATAAAATTTTGACAAAATTTCCTATAAAAATAAAATTTTGGCAAAATTTCCTATAAAAATAAAATTTTGAGTAAGTTTTCTAAAGAAATAAAATTTTGACAAAATCTTCTATAGGAATAAAATTTTGCAAAATAAGATTATTTTTTGAAAATCTAAAAAAACAGTATTGTCCAAATCGGTCTAGATTTAAATATACATTTTTAATACATTTTTAGTACTTTTTCGTCAACATCATTTATCATCCCTGATTTATGATAAAAACGCTTCATATATAGGCTAAGACTTATTTAGAGGATTTAGCATCTTCGTTTTAATTTTTTTTTTTTGGAACTAAGAAAAGATGTTTTACTCTGAAGTATCCGTTAAAATTTGGATTTTTTAACTTGTTTGGTATTTATTATACCACGAACAGAGAATGAAAATTCGATAAATAAGATCTGAATCTCAATTTTAATTTTATTGATGCTAGATTTATGGTCAGATAGGTCACTAAAAAAATTCTTTATTTTAGGCGCATTTTGTCTCGCAATCAATAGCAAAATCTTTAAGGGAAGGTCAAAAACTTTGGATCCAAATAAACTTTTTTTTTGAGTGTGAGTGCAATAGATCAAAATGATTTTGTAATGAAATGATAGCGTCCTGAAGTTAATTGTTATACCCAACAGTCACCCTGAAGAGCCTAGATTTAAAGCTAGAAAGCTTCCTAAAAACTGTCTTTATTTTGAGGAAGCCGTAATGTTTACCAAAATCCTTAAGGGAAGGTCCAAGTAAACGTTTTTCTTAAGTGAAAACTACTGTCCATCTCCTCCAGCAATAACTCACTGCATTCATTTATCGTGAGCCAAATTACGGTGATTGTTTTTAAATCACAAACGGCACACTGTAAACGTAGACAAAATTTTGCCTTAACTAGACACAATAACGGATTGGGGAGCGTTGAAGAGTGTACCCAAAATCAAGGAATGACCATCAATTTGCGATTGTCACATTGTCAGCGAATGCGAGTGGTGATGTGGTCGAGTCATACTGATGTTGGGTGGTGTCACCGTTGTTTGTTGGTTTAATCAACATTTCGTGGTCATGCGGTTTCCAAACTGTTTCAGCTGTAGGGCAAGCAATATTCCATACAATGTGAGTTTAGGAGTTGGTTATTGCTTTGATTTCCAATGTTCTTGTTTTGTGGCTTTTGTCATCGTTTCCTTCTTTCATTGTTGGAGACATTTGAGTTTTTTTTTTTCGTTGGCTTTTTTGTTTGGCTAATAAGCATTTTTCCGCCTTTGTTCTATGTCGGTTTTTGGAGTAGTCGTGAAATCATATCCCCTATTTGAAATCAAAACTCCATCGTCAGCATCAGCAGTACATACCTATGTAAGTTCCTTTGTCCTCGCTAATGTCTCATTGTGCGCGCATGTGGCACGTGGGCGTTAGCTCTAAGCATGCGCACAACTTTGAGGTGCGTTTTTTTTTCTCCCCTATCGATTCTTAATGTCGATGTTTGTCCAAACGTTCGTTGCTTAGGTCATGTAAACATTATGAGACACAGATCGTGCATCGGGTGTGACCACCAATACGAATAGTGGACAGACATATATTTAGCTTAAATGGGGGGAGGGGCGGTAGGTATGGGAATTAGGGGAAAATATTTTGAGAATATAACGTTTTTTTCCAAACCCATATTCAGTCTTATTTGTTATAATAGAACGATCCAAAGGGCGGCAGATTTGAATTGCAACCAACTTCAGGTTGCTATCATTTCTAAACGATTCGTCTGACTGTTGACGGATTTTTACCAGCATTTTGATCTAAAGTATTCATCTTTCAATAAAACTCTCTTTGAACTCTTTATTTCACTAAACCCAATTTAACTTTTTTTTTTTTGTTCATGGAATTTTTATATTTGGAGAAAGTTCCTTTACTCTAATAATTTTTTGCGAACGTCAGTTAAATGGAATAAAAACGCGAATAATATACACTAATGACGCATAAAGATTTACTAAATTCGTAGTTCTCACAAAATAGTTCATAATTTCGCTGAATTTGTAAATTTTACTACAAATTCGCCCATCTTGACTTCGTAGGGCAATAGAGACATTCGTGCTACTTTGAACTAGAGGTGTGCACGTGACACGAAATTTTCGTGACCCACGCGTGAGTCGTGAGTCACGCTGATGGCAATGGCGTGAGTGCACATACAAAGTAAAATTAGAAGTCAACGTATTTGGACACTCGAAGAAACGGTTGACGCGTTCAGAATGCATGTTTTAGAGATGCCCCAATGAGAGTGGCAAAAGTGCTTCGATAATTGGTTCAAACGCCTGTAAAAGATCTTAATGGAGACAATAAATATATTTTCGGTTAGTGGCAGTATGGTGCAATGGTTAGCATGCCCGCCTGGCCCACACAAGGTCGTGGGTTCGATTCCTGCTTCGACCGAACACCAAAGAGTTGTTCAGCGGTGGATTATCCCACCTCAGTAATGCTGGTGACTCAGAAATGGGTTTCAAAGCTTCTCTAAGTGGTTTCACTGCAATGTGGAACGCCGTTCGGACTCGGCTATAAAAAGGAGGTCCCTTATCATTGAGCTGACCAGGTTGGCTGATAAGTCCCCGGTCTGACACATAGCTGGTGTCGCTGGTATTAAATGCATATTATTTTTATATAGTACCAACCTTCAAATGATTCGTGTCAAAATTTGACGTCTGTAAGTCAATTAGTTTGTGAGATAGAGCGTCTTTTGTGAAGCAACTTTTGTTATTGTGAAACAAGTATATACGGCCGTAAGTTCGGCCAGGCCGAAGCTTATGTACCCTCCACCATGGATTGCGTAGAAACGTCTACTGAAGCCGATGGTAAGATATCATAAAACTTCCTAATATATACCACATACGTGGTATATATTAAACTAAAGGGTGATTTGTTAAGAGCTTGATAACTTTTTTTTTTAAAAAACGCATAAAATTTGCAAAATCTCATCGGTTCTTTATTTGAAACGTTAGATTGGTCCATGACATTTACTTTTTGAAGATAATTTCATTTAAATGTTGACCGCGGCTGCGTCTTAGGTGGTCCATTCGGAAAGTCCAATTTTGGGCTACTTTTTCGAGCATTTCGGCCGGAATAGCCCGAATTTCTTCGGAAATGTTGTCTTCCAAAGCTGGAATAGTTGCTGGCTTATTTCTGTAGACTTTAGACTTGACGTAGCCCCACAAAAAATAGTCTAAAGGCGTCAAATCGCATGATCTTGGTGGCCAACTTACCGGTCCATTTCTTGAGATGAATTGTTCTCCGAAGTTTTCCCTCAAAATGGCCATAGAATCGCGAGCTGTGTGGCATGTAGCGCCATCTTGTTGAAACCACATGTCAACCAAGTTCAGTTCTTCCATTTTTGGCAACAAAAAGTTTGTTAGCATCGAACGATAGCGATCGCCATTCACCGTAACGTTGCGTCCAACAGCATCTTTGAAAAAATACGGTCCAATGATTCCACCAGCGTACAAACCACACCAAACAGTGCATTTTTCGGGATGCATGGGCAGTTCTTGAACGGCTTCTGGTTGCTCTTCACTCCAAATGCGGCAATTTTGCTTATTTACGTAGCCATTCAACCAGAAATGAGCCTCATCGCTGAACAAAATTTGTCGATAAAAAAGCGGATTTTCTGCCAACTTTTCTAGGGCCCATGCACTGAAAATTCGACGTTGTGGCTCGTTAGTAAGTCTATTCATGATGAAATGTCAAAGCATACTGAGCATCTTTCTCTTTGACACCATGTCTGAAATCCCACGTGATCTGTCAAATACTAATGCATGAAAATCCTAACCTCAAAAGAATCACCCTTTACTAACACAATGTACCAAATTTCAGCCGGATCGGATGAAATTTGCTTCTCTTAGAGGCTCCGAAAGCCAAATCGGTGGATCGGTTTATATGGGGGCTATATTTAATTATAGACCGATGTGGACCAATTTTTGCGTGGTTGTTAGAGACCATATACTAACACCATGTACCAAATTTCAGCCGAATCGGATGAAATTTGCTTCTCTTACAGTGTCTGCAAGCCAAATTTAGGGGTCTGTTTATATGAGGGATATACGTAAAAGTCGACCGATATGGCCCATTTGCAATACCATCCGACCTACATCAATAACAACTACTTGTGCCAAGTTTCAAGTCGATAGCTTGTGTCGTTCGGAAGTTAGCGTGATTTCAACAGACGGACGGACATTCTCAGATCGACTCAGAATTTCACCACGACCCAGAATATATATACTTTATGGAGACTGAGAGCAATATTTCGATGTGTTACAAACGGAATGACAAAGTTAATATACCCCCATCCTATGGTGGAGGGTATAAAAAATGGAAAAAAAGGAATTTCGTGTTTTGATAAAATACTGTTTTCTGAAGGGAAAAAATACAGTGGAAGCAAAAACTTGGCTTGATAATGAGTTTCCGGACTCTGCCCCGGGGAAATCAACAATAATTGATTGGTATGCAAAATTCAAGCGTGATGAAAGGAGCACGGAGGACGGTGAATGCAGTGGACGCCCGAAAGAGGTGGTTACCGACGAAAACATCAAAAAAATCCACAAAATGATTTTGAATGACCGTAAAATGAAGTTGATCGAGATAGCAGAGGCCTTAAAGATATCAAAGGAACGTGTTGGTCATATCATTCATCAATATTTGGATATGCGGAAGCTCTGTGCAAAACGGGTGCCGCGCGAGCTCACATTTGACGAAAAACAACAACGTGTTGATGATTCTGAGCGGTGTTTGCAGCTGTTAACTCGTAATACACCCGAGTTTTTCCGTCGATATGTGACAATGGATGAAACATGGCTCCATCACTACACTCCTTAGTCCAATCGACAGTCGGCTGAGTGGACAGCGATCGGTGAACCGTCTCCGAAGCGTGAAAAGACTCAAAAGTCCGCTGGCAAAGTAATGGCCTCTGTTTTTTAGGATGCGCATGGAATAATTTTTATCGATTATCTTGAGAAGGGAAAACCAGGAAAACTGTAACTATTATATGGCGTTATTGGAGCGTTTGAAGAAGAAAATAGTGTTGTTCCACCAAGACAACGCACCGTGTCACAAGTCATTGAGAACGATGGCAAAAATTCATGAATTGGGCTTCGAATTGCTTCCCCACCCACCGTATTCTCCAGATCTGGCCCCAGCGACTTTTTCTTGTTCTCAGACCTCAAAAGGATGCTCGCAGGGAAAAAAATTGGCTGCAATGAAGAGATGATCGCCGAAACTGAGGCCTATTTTGAGTCAAAAGCGTTTTGGAGTACTTCCAAAATGGTATCAAAAAATTGGAAGGTCGTTATAATCGTTGTATCGCTCTTGAAGGGAACTATGTTGAATAATAAAAATGTGTTTTCTTTGTTAGACCGGGGACTTATCAGCCAACCTGTTAAGGGCCGCCGTAACGGCCGATGGTCGTTCGCTGCACGTGTTCATCTTAAGCGCCGCCGATGATAAGATAAGGGCCGCCGTAACGGCCGATGGTCGTTCGCTGCTCGTGACCATCGACCGTTGTATCAAAATGGGGAAATGCCCTGAAGACCGTATTGAACACCTGAGGGGACAAATATTTCGGTCGCAAGTTCGAACCTTATGTACCCTCCACCAGAACGTATCAAATTGGTCCTCCTTGAAGCTCTAAGAATCAAATTTTAGAGGTCGGTTTTAATTATGAACCAATATGAACCAATTGTTGTATGGTTGTTAGAAAGTAAAAAAATTGAAATTAATCAGATGCTCTCCCAAAGGACTCCGTAAGCCAAATATGGGAGTCCGATATGGCCTAGTTGCAATATCATCCGATCTACATCAATACAAACTTCTTGGGCCAAGTTTTAAGTAGGCAGCCTGTTACGTTCGGAAGTTAGCGTAACGGACGGGCATCCATAGATCGACTCAGAATTTCACCACGACCCAGAATATACACTGAAAAAAAATATTTACGTGATATTAAAGATTATGCAACCTAAATTTTAGGATGCGAAATTTACAAAATATTAAGGACAAATTCCATTAAACTAATGAAATTTTAATTAAAATAAAGTTTATAATCTTTGCTTAAAAATTTTTTTTTTATTAATTTTAGGACACAAATTTTGTAAATTTTCGTCCCTCCGTTAAAGTCGCATGTCTTTGAACTAAGGCTAATTTTCCTTAAAGTAAAGAAACATATTTTTTATTTAAAGAAATTGTCCTTAAATTAACTGAAATATTGAAACTTTAGATTTCAGATAAAAACGTTCAAATATAGGTTAAGACTTATTTTGAGGATTTAGCGTATTTGGTTTAAAGCTATTTTGGAATTAAGAAAGCGTTTGTTACTTTGAAGTATCCGTTATAATTTGGATTTTTAAACTGGCATTTGTTTGTACGTGAGAAACTTTATTAATAAACCGCGAAGAGAGTATGCAAATTTGATAAATGAGATCTGTATCCTAATTTTAATTTTATTTGTTCTAGATTTAAAGCCATATAGGTCGCAAAAAAATTTCATTATTTTAAAGAAACCGCATCTTTGGCTCGGAATCAGTACCAAAATCCCTAAGAGAAGGTCGAGATCTTTGGATCCAATTAAACTTTATTTGTGAGTGTATATACATTGTGGGCTCTGAGACGAATATTTTGAAGAGTTACAAATAGAATAACAAAGTTAATATACCCCCATGAAATGGTGGAGGGTAGCACTTTAAAAAATATAATACTTTACTTTGTCGCATGACATAACAGCCACCCTGTTTATTATACCATCAGCAGATTTATCATCTTTTCTTTAGGAGTTCTAGTGGATATCTGTGCACCTGATATCCACCTCCATGGAAGTTATAAAAATGTTAAATTCTGATACTCTTAAGCCATGCCGGATCATAACTACCTCGTTTCGTTTCGATCATCTAAACAATCATCCAGTGATGGATGCCCTGATTTCACATTGTCTTAATGTGGGTTTAGAGTCTACATTACCATTGGATATCGCATTTGCAAAAATATAATACACGCGGTGGGACCATATGCAAATACGTATGTGTCCACAAAACGAGCATATATTTATGGCCATTTGTGATATCCATCCATCCATCCATCCAGTCATGGACTTTATACTCATGTCGCCATATACCGCCCAAATTGGCCTTTTAATTTGAGATTTATGTTTTGGGCCACATTAATTTATCTTTTGTTTTATTTGGTTAAATCGTTTTTTGTTTTGTTTTTTGTTTCCTTATAGGTTTGGTCTGTATTCATCGTCATTAGCTGGCTGCCTGCACTGTTATAACGATCCCACCAGGTTAACTGGTAAATAGACACAATTTTTTTTACTGCAGCATGATTGAATGATTGTGTGGCTGTTGATTGATTGTTGCCAATATCTAAAGTGATGTCAATGATAAAGTTGTTAAAGCCCTCATGAGCTGAATCGGTTGGCAGTAGGTGAAAAATGACTTGGGGCAAAGAAAATTCAAGCTTTTGATAGAGTGCGGGATGGGGAGTGAAAAATGTAGAATAACTTAATGGATTGCGTTTATTATACCCTAAGTCGGCATGAAAATTTGCCTGCTAGATATATTAATTATAGACCCTCGATCGACTTAGAATAACCTCTTGAGCCGATCTAGCCTTTGATGTCTGTCCATCGGTCCATATATTTTGTTCTTCGCAAGTTTCTGGTCGCAATTATTACCCGATTTAAAGTAAATTTGTTATTTACTTAATTTTACACAAAGTAATCCTTTGAAGTAGTTCTTAACTCGCTGCAGGTTTAGATATCTCCAATATACAGGGTGGCAGATATGTAATGCATGAAAGTAAGGTGCTATGTTTATACCCTCCACCATAGGATGGGGGGTATATTAACTTTGTCATTCCGTTTGTAACACATCGAAATATTGCTCTAAGACCCCATAAAGTATATATATTCTGGGTCGTGGTGAAATTCTGAGTCGATCTAAGCATGTCCGTCCGTCCGTCCGTCCGTCTGTTGAAATCACGCTATCTTCCGAACGAAACAAGCTATCGACTTGAAACTTGGCACAAGTAGTTGTTATTGATGTAGGTTGGATGGTATTGCAAATGGGCCATATCGCATCACTTTTACGTATAGCCCCCATATAAACCGACGCTCAGATTTGGCTTGCGGAGCTTCCAAGAGGGGCAAAATTCATCCGATCTGGCTGAAATTAGGTACATGATGTTAGTATATGGCCTCTAACAACCATGCAAAAATTGGTCCACATCGGTCCATAATTATATATAGCCCCCATATAAACCGATACCCAGATTTCAACTCCGGAGCCCCTTGGAAGAGCAAAATTCACCGGATCCGGTTGAAATTTGGTACATGATGTTAGTGTATGGTCTCCAACAACCATCTAAAAATTGGTCAACATCGGTCCGTAATTATATATAGCCCCCATATAAACCGATACCCAGATTTCAACTCCGCAGCCCCTTGGAAGAGCAAAATTCACCCGATCCGGTTGAAATTTGGTACGTGGTGTTACTATATAGTCTCTGACAACCATGCAGGAATTGATCCATATCGGTCCATAATTATATGTAGCCCCCATACAAACCGATCCCCAGATTTCAACTCCGGAGCCTCATGGATGAGCAAAATTCATCCGATTCGGTGGAAATTTGGTATGTGGTGTTAATATATGGTATCTAACAACCATGCAAAAATTGGTCCATACCGGTCTTAATTATATATAATCCCCATTTAAACCGATCCCCAGATTTGACCTCCGGAGCTATTGGAGGAGCAAAATTCATCCGATTCGGTTGAAATTTGGTACGTGGTGTTAGTATATGGTCTCTAACAACCATGCAGGAATTGGTCCATACCGGTCTTAATTATATAACCCCCATTTAAACCGATCCCCAGATTTGACCTCCGGAGCTATTGGAGGAGAAAAATTCATCCGGCCTGGTTGAAATTTGGCACGTGGTAAAATTTGGTACACTGCGCCAGTATATGGCCGCTAACAACCATGCCAAAATTGGTCCATATCGGTCTATAGTATTATATGTAGTCGTCCCCAAAAAAAAAAAATAATAAAAAATTGTATTACTATAGAAAATTTTGTCAAAATTTTATTTCTATAAATAATTTTGTCCAAATTTTATTTCTATAGAAAATTTTGTCAAATTTGTTTGCTATAGAAAATGTTGCCCAAATTTTATTTCTATAGAAAATTTTATCAAAATTTTATTTCTATAGAAAATTTTGTCAAACTTAATTATTTACGTATTTAATTGGCCTTTTTATACCCACCACCATAGAATGGTGACGGGGGTATAATAAGTTTGTCATTCCGTTTGTAACACATCGAAATATCGATTTCCGACTATATAAAGTATATATATTCTTGATCAGGGAGAAATTCTAAGACGATATAACAATGCCCGTCTGTCTGTCTGTCTGTCTGTTGTAATCACGCCACAGTCTTCAATAATGAAGCAATCGTGCTGAAATTTTGCACAAACTCGTCTTTTGTCTGCAGGCAGGTCAAGTTCGAAGATGGGCTATATCGGTCCAGGGTTTGATATAGTCCCCATATAAACCGACCTCCCGATTTGGGGTCTTGGGCTTATAGAAATCGTAGTTTTTATCCAATTTGCCTGAAATTTGAAATCTAGAGGTATTTTATGACCATAAAGAGGTGTGCCAAAAATGGTGAGTATCGGTCCATGTTTTGGTATAGCCCCCATATATACCGATCTCCCGATTTTACTTCTTGGGCTTATAGAAACCGCAGTTTTTATTCAATTTACATGAAATTGGAAATCTAGAGGTATTTTAGGACCACAAATACGTGTGCCAAAAATTGTGAGTATCGGTCCATATTTTGGTATAGCCCCCATATAGACCGATTTCCCGATTTTACTTCTTGGGCTTCTAGAATCTGAAGTTTTTAACCTATTTGCCTGAAATTGGAAATCTAGAGGTATTTTCGAGTCATAAAGAGGTGTGCCGAAAACGGTGAGTATCGGTCCATATTTTAGTATAGCCCCCATAAGAATGATCTCCCGATTTAACTCCTTGGTTTTCTAGAAACCGTAGTTTTTATCTGATTTGCCTGAAATTGTAAATATTCTGGTATTTTGGGCTCACAAAAACGTGTATCGGATTAAGTTTTTATCGGTCCATTTGGTAATGCCTCCATATAAATAGACCGACTTCACTTCTTGAAGGTGTAGAAGGCGCACTGATCATGAAAATTGCTTGAAACTCAATGTAAAATTTCCAGATTTTACTTCTACAGATTTAACCCTCTAATGCCCCAATTTTGTCAACGGATTATATATTCAATGTTAACGACACAAAAAGAAGAAAACTAAACGAGAAAAAATTATATGGTAAAATTCAGTGTATGCTGTAAAGCCTCTTGAATAGTTTAAACTAAGTTTTCTTTTTATTTTATCCCTTTTTGTTGTCTTAAGGTGTGTTTTATTGGGCATTAGAGGGTTATGATTTCAAATCAAG
Source organism: Haematobia irritans (assembly GCF_050003625.1). Taxonomy (NCBI): domain Eukaryota; kingdom Metazoa; phylum Arthropoda; class Insecta; order Diptera; family Muscidae; genus Haematobia; species Haematobia irritans. Next base: position 181,985,967 of record NC_134400.1, on the reverse strand, counting down.
ACGTTATTTTATAATTTTATTGCACACTTACAAGAGATGTTAATGATTCCTCTAAAACTCAAACAAAAATTGCTCTTATAAATCCAGAATCTGATATAGTCCTCATAGGTGAAATCTTTAAATTTATCTTCGGAAGTGTCCTCAAGCCCTCCTGAAATTTCAAAGGAAACCCTAATATTTGGTTCATGGTGGTGGGTATTTAAGATTCGGCCCGGCCGAACTTAGTGCTGTATATACTTGTTTTGTTTAATATATACCCCGTATGGACTAACTTACAATTGATAACGCGGTGTTAAGAAGTTTTCAGATACCTTGCCATCGGCAAGTGTTACCGCAACCCAAGTAATTCTATTGTGGATGACAGTCTTTAGTACAAATTTCTATGCAATCCATGGTGGAGGGTACATAAGATTCGGCCTGGCCGAACTTACGGTCTTATATACTTGTTGGTTTTAATTTCGTGGTGCACAAAAAAAAATATTGGAAAAAACTAAATTTTTGAATCAGTTTGGAGCCACCGTGGAGCTAGCTTGCCATCCTTGCATATACAGTGAAACATTTCAGAAGTACATACCCACGGTCGTCTACATTATGCCCACATTTGGGAGGTGTTCAGTTATGAGAGGTCAATTTTAATGTGTTCATGTAGCAAACGACTCACGACAATTTTGCACTTTTCACAGGTATCCGCTTTACAGAGAGTCCAAGTGTGAGAGGTTTCACTGTAAATATCGCAGTTTCGATCAATCATCAAAGAGCTTTTTAGCGGTGGGTTATCCCCTCTCAGGACTTCAAACTTCTCAAAGTGGTTTCGCCGCTTTGAGAAACGCCGTTAAGACTTGCCCATAAAAAATTAATTTCCTTATAAGTTGAGCGAGACAATGGATCGGGCATCACTCTCAGAAATTCCGGTCAGCTCCAGCTTTTATGTGTTCGGATTGACAGATAAATCAAGCACATGTTGCACAAAAGTGGATGTGCGGTATTTTGGTCCATTACCGGCGAAAAGCCGTCTTGAGATGATCGCCAATTTTTAGTGCCAACTTTACTCTCCAAAAGGCCCCTGGAACAAAAGTCCAATATATAGAAATCCGAAGATTTTGTTGGCCATTATGCTATAGAATGTTCACCACTGTGGTATCACAAGGGACTGAATATTTAGTCTAAGTGAGCCTGATATATCAGGCTGCCACCTAACCTAACCTTACCAATGCTATAGAAAGGAAGTGGGGAACCTCCTTTATAAGTCATTCTTGGATGACGCATGCTGGGTACAATAGTGCTGATTCCTGTTGGAATGTCATGGTTTGCGGCCGAAATCTGTTGTTGCCCAAGGCTTCGGGCAACTGTCTTAGGACATTTTTCCGTTAAAAAAAATCAAAATAAATCCCGAAAAAATTCGGCATTTATTTTGACTCATACGGGGAGCGACCATCTGTCGTTACGGTAGCCCAAACCATTACCATTGGTTGCACTGATGTTCATTTTCTGCTGACCTCTTTGGCAAGTAAACCAGATCATTTCGTTTATTCACAATGCTGCTTAATTTGGAATGGCTTCTCATATTCGGCAACTGAAAACTTTCGTGTAAGCGAATCGAAGGCTTAGCTCTTTCCACTCCAAGTTTTTTTGAGCATCGCCGAAATCTTTCTTAAGAACTCATTGTGAACATCTCAAAATGGGAAGTTAAATTTAGTTCAAGTTTTTTTACTTTATTTTTCCCATAAAACAGTTTATATTTTTTGCTGCGTAGTATAAATGCACTTCCAATGATTTAGGGAATCATGAGTGTTTTTGAGATTTGAAAACTAAATTGAATGTATGAATTTTCATTAAAATCAAATTTATCATTATGACAAATTCATATATGGGAAATAAATACCAAGAATTTCTATTTGAAAAATTCAAATCATCTTCATACTCACAGAATTCGCCAGCAATCTCATCCAAGTTTAAACAGGTGTGTTAACTGAGGTGATATTTTTCACACATTCCACATATGCACATTCCGGCTGTTAGAAGATCTCATCAATAATTTGTTTTGTTGCTTCGGGCGAATTTTGTCGTTATTGAATTTTGAACAATTTTTTATTTTTGCTAAATAATAGATTTTTATATTTTAATGGGCAAATCCTTTTCCTTCATGTTCTATGGGTAGATCTAAAAACTTTTTTTTAGATCTATGAAAACTACAGTATTTATATTCCCAAGTAGTCAAATCGGAATGTGGTACTATATTGGGACAATACTAGACCTATTTGGGAGATTAGCGCTATGAATGTGGGCACCACGTCAAATTAAGTCCAACAAGTAAGGAAAGTCTAAAGTCGGGCGAGGCCGACTATATTATACCCTGCACCACTTTGAAGATCTAAATTTTCGATACCATATCACATCCGTCAAATGTGTTGGGGGCTATATATAAAGTTTTGTAACAAATACATACATTTAAATATCACTCGATCTGAACAGAATTTGATAGACTTCTACAAAACCTACAGACTCAAAATTTAAGTCGGCTAATGCACTAGGGTGGAACACAATGTTAGTAAAAAACAAGTAAGGAAAGTCTAAAGTCGGGCGGGGCCGACTATATTATACCCTGCACCACTATGTAGACAAACATTTGTGTTACCATCTCAACTACTTAAAATTTGCTGGGAGCTATATAAAAGTTTGCATTTCCAAATACAAATACTTTTAATGGAAACAATTTTTTGTACTTCTACAAAAACTCTAGAATTAAAATTTAAATCGGCTAACGCCCTGGGATGAAACACAATTTTAGTAAAAACAAGTAAGGAAAGTCTAAAGTCGGGCGGGGCCGACTATATTATACCCTGCACCACTTTGTAGATCTAAATTTTCGATACCATATCACATCCGTCAAATGTGTTGGGTGCTATATATAAAGGTTTGTCCCAAATACATACATTTAAATATCACTCGATTTGGACAGAATTTGATAGACTTCTACAAAATCTATAGACTCAACATTTAAGTCGGCTAATGCACTAGGGTGGAACATGATTTTAGTAAAAAACAAGTATATACAGCAGTAAATTCGGCCGGGCCGAATTTTAAATACCCACCACCATGAATCAAATATGATAGTTTTCTTTGAAAACTCTTCGTCGTAGTGGGTACCATTTGCTACTCACGTATTTGTGATCTTAAAATACCTCCAGAATTTCAAACATAGAAAACATAGTCTCTAGACGCCCAAGAAGTAAAAATCGAGAGATCAGTCTATATGGGGATTATACAAAAAAATGGACCGATATACCTTAATTTCGGCACACTTATTTGTGGTCTAAAAATACCTCTAGATTTCGAATTTCAGGCAAATCGGGTAATAAATACAGTTTATAGAAACTCAAGAAATTCAGGCAAAGCGGATGGTAAATATAGTTTCTAGAAGCCCAAGAAGCAAAATCGGGAGATCGGTCTATATGGGGGCTATACCAAAAAATTGACCGATGGGCACCATTTTCGGTACACCTTTTTATGGTCCCAAAAGAACTCTACATTTTCAATTTCAGGAAAATCGGATAGAAAATATAGTTTCTAGAAGCCCAAGAAGCAAAATCGGGAGATCAGTCTCTATGGGGGCTATATCAAAACATGGACCGATGAGCACCATTTTCGGCACACCTTTTTATGGTCCTAAAATACCTCTAGATTTCCAATTTCAGGCAAATTGGATAAAAACTACGGTTTTTATAGGCCCAAGACTCCAAATCGGAAGGTTGGTTTATATGGGGGCTCTTTCAAAACATGGACCGATACGGACGATTTTCGACTCACCTCTTTATGGTCCCAAAATACCTCTAGATTTTCAATTTCAGACAAATCGGCTAGAAAATACTGTTTCTAGACGCCTAAGAAGCAAAATTGGGAGATCGGTCTATATGGGGGCTATACCAAAACATGGACCGATACAGATCATTTTCGACACACCTCTTTATGGTCCAAACATACCTCTGGATTTCCAATTTCAGGCAAATCTGATAAAAACTACGGTTTTTATAGGCCCAAGACCCCAAATCGGGAGGTCGGTTTATATGGGGACTATATCAAAACTTGGACCGATATAGCCCATCTTCGAACTTGACCTGCCTGCAAATAAAAAACTAATCTGTGCCAAATTTGGGGACGATAGCGCCATTATTGAAGGCTGTAGCGAGATTACAACAGACAGACAGACAGACAGACAGACAGACAGACGGACATGCTTATATCGTCTTAGAATTTCTCCCTGATCAAGAATATATATACTTTATATAGTCGGAAATCGATATTTCGATGTGTTACAAACGGAATGACAAACTTATTATACCCCCGTCACCATTTTATGGTGGTGGGTATAACAAGTAAGGAAAGTCTAAAGTCGGGCGGGGCCGACTATATTATACCCTGCACCACTTTGAAGATCTAAATTTTCGATACCATATCACATCCGTTAAATGTGTTGGGGGCTATATATAAAGGTTTGTCCCAAATACATACATTTAAATACCACTCGATCTGGAAGAATTTGATAGACTTCTACAAAATCTATAGACTCAAAATTTAAGTCGGCTAATGCACTAGGGTGGAACACAATGTTATTATACCCTGTTCCACAGTGTGGAGCAGGGTATAAATATGGGAAACATTTAAATCTGAAGCAATTTTAAGGAAACTTCGCAAAAGTTTATTTATGATTTATCGCTCGATATATATGTATTACAAGTTTAGGAAAATTAGAGTCATTTTTACAACTTTTCGACTAAGCAGTGGCGATTTTACAAGGAAAATGTTGGTATTTTGACCATTTTTGTCGAAATCAGAAAAACATATATATGGGAGCTATATCTAAATCTAAACCGATTTCAACCAAATTTGGTACGAATAGCTACAACGTTAATTCTACTCCCTGTGCAAAATTTCAACTAAATCGGAGTTAAAAATTGGCCTCTGTGGTGTAAATCGGGCGAAAGCTATATATGGAAGCTATATCTAAATCTGAACCGATTTCAACCAAATTTGGCACGCAAAGCTACAATGCTAATTCTACTCCCTGTGCATAATTTCAACTAAATCGGACTAAAAGATTGGCCACTGTGGTCATATGAGTGTAAATCGGGCGAAAGCTATATATGGGAGCTATATCTAAATCTGAACCGATTTCAACCAAATTTCGCACGCATAGCTACAATGCTAATTCTACTCCCTGTGCACAATTTCAACTAAATCGGAGTAAACGATTGGCCACTTTTGTCATATGAGTGTAAATCGGGCGAAAGCTATATATGGCAGCTATATCTAAATCTGAACCGATTTCAACCAAATTTGGCACGCATAGCTACAATGCTAATTCTACTCCCTGTGCAAAGTTTCAACTAAATAGGAGTAAAAAATTGGCCTCTGTGGTCATATGAGTGTAAATCGGGCGAACGATATATATGGGAGCTATATCTAAATCTGAACCGATTTCAATAAAATTTGGCACACTAGACTACACTACTAATTGAACTCCTAGAGCAAAATTTCAATCAAATTGGGGTAGAACTCTGGCTTCTGGGACCGTATTAGTCCATATCGGGCGAAAGATATATATGGGAGCTATATCTAAATCTGAACCGATTTTTTCCAAAATCAATAGGTATCTATTCTGAGCCAAAACACGTACTTGGGCCAAATTTGAAGTCGATTAGACTAAAACTGCGACCTAGACTTTGATTACAAAAATGTGTTCACGGACAGACGGACAGACGGACATGGCTATATCGACTCAAGAGCCCACCCTGAGCATTTTTGCCAAAGACACCATGTGTCTATCTCGTCTCCTTCTGGGTGTTGCAAACATATGCACTAACTTATAATACCCTGTTCCACAGTGTGGAGCAGGGTATAAAAATTTGGGAAATATGAAGCGATAGAAAGCGATTTAATGCAATTGTACAAAAGAGATTTATGATTTTTCAGACGATACATATGTATTCGAGATATAGGACAGATAATTTGAGTAATATTTAAAATTTTTGCTACTCAGCAGTGGCGATTTTACAAGGATATTGGTTAGATCTCGCCAAGATATGTGGTCAAGTGTGGGTTGTGATATATTATTTGGTCTAGTCGGGCGACTTGGAGCCTTATTTAAAACTCATCCGTTCTGTGGAAATTTTGGCACTGCAGTGTGTAGGATATGGCTAAGATATGGGGAAATCATCACAGAATTTTGTGTAAAGTGTGAGAATTTTGGCCATATTTGTATTCTCTGAGGAAACTATCCAGTCAATTGGAGGAAAATCCTATTGCAAATGGGTCTAAAATATGAAACAGTCTACCATATTTCCCCAACTATGGTGTACGTATATATGGGAGCTATATACAATCTGAACCAATTTTGACTAAATTTGACATGCATAGTTAGAATAATAATTCTGCTATCTATGCGAAATTTCACGTAAATGGGAGTATAACTTCGGCCCCCTGGTCATATGAGTGCAAATCGGAGGGGAGATATATATGAGAGCCATATCTAAATCTGAACCGATTACAACCAAATTTGTCACAATTACCTATACTACTAAACGTACTCCTTGTGCGAAATTTGAAGCAAATCACGGCAAAACCCTGGATTTTGAGGCCATATAAGTTCAAATCGGATGAAAGATATATATGGGAGCTATATCTAAATCTGAATCGATTTTGACCATATTTGGCACATACAATAGTATCGTTAAAAGTACCGCTTGTGCAAAATTTGAAGTAAGTCAGGGCAAAACTCTGGCTTTTGAGACCATATAAGCCCAAATCGGGCGAAAGATATATATGTGAGCTGTATTTAAATCTGAACCGATTTTAACAAAATTTGACACACTTAACGATACTATTAAACGTACCCCTTGTGCAAAATTTGAAGCAACTCAATGCAAAACTCTGGCTTTTGTGGCCTTATAAGTTCAAATCGGACGAAAGATATATATGGGAGCTATATCTAAATTTGAACCGATTTCAATCAAATTTACCAAGCATTAGTAGAATGTTAATTCTACCCTCTCTGCAAAATTTCACGAAGATCGGTAGTAAACGTTGGCCTCTGTGGTCATATGAGTCTAAATCGGACGAAAGATATATATGGGAGCTATATCTAAATCTGAACCGATTTCTTCCAAAATCAATAGGGTTCTATTCTGACCCAAATTAGGAACATGTGCCAAATTTGAAGGCGATTGGACTTAAATTGCGACCTAAACTTTGATCACAAAAATGTGTTCACAGACAGACGGACGGACGGACAGACGGACAGACGGACAGACGGACAGACGGACATGGTTATATCGACTCAGGGACCCACCCTGAGCATTATTGCCAAAGACACCATGTGTCTATCTCGTCTCCTTCTGGGTGTTACAAACATATGCACAAACTTATTATACCCTGTACCACAGTAGAGGTGAAGGGTATAAATATGGGAAACATTTAAATCTGAAGCAATTTTAAGGAAACTTCGCAAAAGTTTATTTATGATTTATCGCTCGATATATATGTATTAGAAGTTTAGGAAAATTAGAGTCATTTTTACAACTTTTCGACTAAGCAGTGGCGATTTGACAAGGAAAATGTTGGCATTTTGACCATTTTTTTCGAAATTAGAAAAACATATATATGTGAGCTATATCTAAATCTGAACCGATTTCAACCAAATTTGGCACGCATAGCTACAATGCTAATTCTACTCCCTGTGCAAAAATTCAACAAAATCGGAGTTAAAAATTGGCCTCTGTGGTCATATGAGTGTAAATCGGGCGAAAGCTATATATGGGAGGTATATCAAAATCTGAACCGATTTCAACCAAATGTGGCACACTTGACTATATATGGGAGCTATATCTAAATCTGAACCGATTTCAATAAAATTTAGCACACTTGACTATAGTACTAATTGTTCTTCTTGTGTAAAATTTATGCAAATTAGGGTAAAACTCTGGCTTCTGGGGCCATATAAATCCATATCGGGCGAAATATCTATATGGGAGCTATATCTAAATCTGAACCGATTTCTACCAAAATCAATAGGGTTCTAATCTAAGCCAAAACACATACGTATGGCAAATTTGAAGTCGATTGGACTAAAACTGCGACCTAGACTTCGATTACAAAAATGTGTTCACGGACAGACGGACATGGCTATATCGACTCAGGAGCCCACCCGGAGCATTTTTGCCAAAGACACCATGTGTCTATCTCGTCTCCTTCTGGGTGTTGCAAACATATGCACTAACTTATAATAGCCTGTTCCACAGTGTGGCGCAGGGTATAAAAACAAAATAAATATAGCCCTTTACTTTGTTGCATTTTGGTAGTTCTCATAAAAATTGTAAATATCGAAATCTCAATTCAATAACCAATGACTGTAACAGCTAACTTTAAACTATATGGCATTTTCAATTTCAAATCGACATCGTTTTACAATCCATCTGAACTCTCTTTTTATCTCGAGGTGTAATTTCCATTGGGTATTTGCTCCCGGTTATTGACTCAGCTGTCAATTTGTGGTGACCACAAATTGATGGCGTCATCATTACTCTGTTGATTTACCTTAGGATTTATTTGGTTTCGTTTCGTCTTGTTTGTATTGTACTGAATTTAAAATTTCTTTATATTTGCGGTCACTTGGTAAAGCAACATAATAAAATCCACACACAGATGGCCAATTTAAATACAGAAAAAAAAAAAACAAATGAAAATGAAAATCACTTAGTTACCGAAACATTTTAATTAGCCTATATTTAAAAGTAAAAACCCATTGTTATTAAAATTTATTTTAAATTTGACTTACTTTTGCATAAGGTGAATAACCTCTATGGATCCGTGAATAAATTTATTAGGTGACAGGTATTATTTAAACGCATTGAAACTGGGTAAAGATTAAAGATTAACGGTTTATAATTTAACACAATCAAAGCGAATATCGGTCAAACGAATTAATGGTTAGATATACGAAGAGAAGAACCAAGATGATATTCGAAGATCAAACTAGTACGTATGATTGGAGCCATGATTTACCTGGACATACGAGGGTTGCGTTTTAGTATTCGGAATTCGAGAACACAAACAAATCGAAAATCGGTTTATTGTTTTCCAAAATATTCCCCATTCAGGCCTATACACTTTTGCCACTCTGATCTCCAAAACATAGGTTAGGGTTAGATTAGGTATGGTGGCAGCCCGATATTTGCAGGCTCACTTAGACTTTTCAGTCCATTGTGTGAGTGCTGGCCGATTCCATGTTCTAGCTCAATGACAATGGGACCTACTTTTTGTAGCCAAATCCGAACGGCGTTCCACAATGCGGTGAAACCATTTAGAGAAGCTTTGAAACACAGCAGAAATGTCACCAGAATTATCAGGTCACCAGTTGGGATAATCCACCGCTGAAAAACTTTTTGGTGTTGGGTCGAAACTGTTATTGAACCCACGACCCAATGTATGCAGGGCAGACATGCTAACCATTGCACCATGGTGGCTCCCAACAAATATCTCCAAAACATGTATTAGCCGCTTCTCAGTGTGGTACACAACCATTAGGTTGCCAAAAAATCGGGAAAACCAACCACCGAAAACGATCACTCTTCTTTGCGACAATAGCCAAGATGACCTATTGGCGAAGCTCTAGATATTAACAACGCTTTCAACAGCCTAAGGTGGTTAGACGTTGTATAACAGGTTGGCTGATAAGTCCCCGGTCTAACAAAGAAAAACACATTTGTTTTGGTCAAAATTCGTTTTTATACCCACCACCATAGAATGGTGACGGGGGTATAATAAGTTTGTCATTCCGTTTGTAACACATCGAAATATCGATTTCCGACTATATAAAGTATATATATATTCTTGATCAGGGAGAAATTCTAAGACGATATAACGATGTCCGTCTGTCTGTCTGTCTGTTGTAATCACGCTACAGTCTTCAATAATGAAGCAATCGTGCTGAAATTTTGCACAAACTCGTCTTTTGTCTGCAGGCAGGTCAAGTTCGAAGATGGGCTATATCGGTCCAGGTTCTGATATAGTCCCCATATAAAGCGACCTCCCGATTTGGTGTCTTGGGCTTATAGAAATCGAAGTTTTTATCCAATTTGCCTGAAATTTGAAATCTAGGGGTATTTTATGACCATAAAGAGGAGTGCCAAAATGGTCAGTATCGGTCCATGTTTTGGTATAGCCCCCATATAGACCGATCTACAGATTTTACTTCTTGGGCTAATAGAAACCGCAGTTTTTATTCAATTTACCTGAAATTGGAAATCTAGAGGTATTGTAGGACCACAAATACGTGTGCCAAAAATTGTGAGTATCGGTCCATGTTTTGGTATGGTCCCCATATAAAACGACCTCTCGATTTGGGGTCTTGGGCTTATAGAAACCGTAGTTTTTATCCAATTTGTCTGAAATTGGAAATCTAGAGGTATTTTAGGACCACAAATACGTGTGCCAAAAATTGTGAGTATCGGTCCATGTTTTGGTATGGTCCCCATATAAAACGACCTCCCGATTTGAGGTCTTGGGCTTATGGAAACCGTAGTTTTTATCTAATTTGTCTGAAATTGAATATCTAGAGGTTTTTTTAGGACCATAAAGAGGTGTGCAGTAAATGCTGAGTATCGGTCCATATTTTGATATAGCCCCCATATAGACCGTTTTCCCGATTTTACTTCTTGGGCTTCTAGAATCCGAAGTTTTTATCCTATTTGCCTGAAATTGGGAATCTAGAGGTATTTTCGGGTCATAAAGAGATGTGCCGAAAACGGTGAGTATCGGTCCATATTTTATTATAGCCCCCATAAAAACGATCTCCCGATTTAACTCCTTGGTTTTCTAGAAACCGTAGTTTTTATCCGATTTGCCTGAAATTGTAAATATTCTGGTATTTTAGGCTCACAAAAACGTGTATCGGATTAAGTTTTTATCGGTCCATTTGGTAATGCCTCCATATAGACCGACTTCACTTCTTGAGGTTGTAGAAGGCGCACTGATCATGAAAACTGCTTGAAACTCAATGTAAAATTTCCAGATTTTACATCTACAGATTTAAGATTTCAAATCAAGACGTTATTTTATAATTTTCTTGCACACTTACAAGAGATGTTAATGATTCCTCTAAAACTCAAAAATGATTTAATGATTCCTCTAAAACTCAAGCAAAAATTGTTCTTATAAATCCAGAATCTGATATAGTCTTCATAGGTGAAATCTTTAAATTTATCTTCGGGAAGTGTCCTCAAGCCCTCCTGAAATTTCAAAGGAAACCCTATTATTTGGTTCATGGTGGTGGGTATTTTAGATTCGGCCCGGCCGAATTTACTGCTGTATATACTTGTTATTATTCAACATAGTTCCCTTCAAGAGCGATACAACGACCTTCCAATTTTTTGATACCATTTTGGTAGTACTCCTTCGGTTTTGCCTCAAAATAGGCCTCAGTTTCGGCGATTACCTCTTCATTGCAGCCAAATTTTTTCCCTGCTAGCATCCTTTTCAGGTCGCTGGGGGCCAGATCTGGAGAATACGGTGGGTGGGGAGCAATTCGAAGCCTAATTCATAAATTTTTGCCATCGTTCTCAATGACTTGTGGCACGGTGCGTTGTCTTGGTGGGACAACACTTTTTTCTTCTTCATATGGGGCCGTTTTGCCGCGATTTCGACCTTCAAGCGCTCCAATAACGCCATATAATAGTCACTGTTGATGGGTTTTCCCTTCTCAAGATAATCGATAAAAATTATTCCATGCGCATCCCAAAAAACAGAGGCCATTACTTTGCCAGCGGACTTTTGAGTCTGTCCACGCTTCGGAGACGGTTCACCGCTCGCTGTCCACTCAGCCGTCTGTCGATTGGACTCAGTAGTGTAGTGACGGAGCCATGTTGCATCCATTGTCACATATCGACGGAAAAACTCGGGTGTATTACGAGTTAACAGCTGCAAACACCGCTCAGAATCATCAAGACGTTGTTGTTTTTGGTCAAATGTGAGCTCGCACGGCACCCATTTTGCACAGAGCTTCCGCATATCCAAATATTGATGAATGATATGACCAACACGTTCCTTTGATATCTTTAAGGCCTCTGCTATCTCGACCAACTTCATTTTACGGTCATTCAAAACCATTTTGTGGATTTTTTTGATGTTTTCGTCGGTAACCTCCTCTTTCTGGCGTCCAATGCGTTCACCGTCCTCCGTGCTCATTTCATCACGCTTGAATTTTGCATACCAATCAATTATTGTTGATTTCCCTGGGGCAGAGTCCGGAAACTCATTATCAAATCATGTTTTTGCTTCCACCGTATTTTTTCCCCTTCAGAAAACAGTCTTTTATCAAAACACGAAATTCCTTTTTTTCCATTTTTTTCACAATAACAAAAGTTGCTTCACAAAAGACGCTCTATCGCACAAACTAATTGACTTGCCGACGTCAAATTTTGACACGAATCATTTGAAGGTTGGTGCTATATAAAAATAATAAGCATTTAATACTAGCGACGCCATCTATGTGTCAGACCGGGGACTTATCAGCCAAACTGTTGCGAAATACTTAACTAGAAGATTGAAGAACTATCTTAAGGACTTAGTTTTGATATATGACACTATAGTCATGACCCAAGAGGAATGGAAATAACCTCAGGTGCGGCACAAAGTTCTACCCTCGTACCAGATCTCTGGAATGGATCAAAGAAGAGGAACTGAAGTTACCAATAACGCTGATGACATAGCCGCTGTGATAAAAGCGATAATATTGAAGAGGCTCAACGCAAACTTCGCCAAACCACGCGCGAAAGATTGGCTTACAACTAGACATACAATAGACAGAACCGCTACTACTGACGAGACGGTATCTGCCTCTAGGAATAGAGTTGTACATAGACGACATGGTAATCCCAATAAAGCAGTTAATCAAGTACTTGGGACTAAAGGTATGGTCACACTAGGCAAATATTTGCCCAAAATGAACTTTTTTCCAGGAGTACTTTCGAAGTATCTGTACACCGTTTTTGGAAAATACTCTTATCATGATGGATTATATTCAATATAAGCTAATCACGTTTGCTGGTTTGGTTGTGGCGACGAATTCTTTTTCGATTTTAGTCAAATATTTCCTCAGTGTGACCACACAGTAAGGCTGGATTCAAAACTACTGTACCTTAAGCAGATACAGTATGCAACGTCACGATCAGGCTGATGACAAAAATAGGAGGCTCTCTTCCAAGCAGAGGAAGGATACTAAAAGAGATGGCTAACAGTATATTCCTCTATGGATGTGAGATCTGGGCGTCGACCCTACAGAGACGAACTAGAGCGAATTAGCTGCTTTCAGTACAGAGAACAGCACCTCTGACAATCACTTTAGCATACCTCTCAGTATCAGGGGAAGCCGCTTTAGTAATATCACGAACGATTCCAATAGACCTCCAGGCGATTGAGCAGCAATCGGATTTCCAAGCCCAACAAAAAGGAGCGACAGACTTGATACTGAACATCCGACAAGAGACCAGAGATAAATGGCAGGAACAGTGGAGTAACGAGACAAAGGACAGATCAATACACCGACTTATAACCGCCATACAATTATGACGATAGAGAAGATATGGGAAAGTGAAGTATTACCAGACTCAGATGCTCTCTGGTCATGGATACTTTTGAAGGTATTGCTGGTCAAAAAACTGTCTCTACGAAGATGAAGAAGAGATCACGGATGATGCCGAACATACATTCTTTAGATGTAGCGGGTGGGCGGAACGGCGGACAGCGTTTGATGATGAAATTGAACATGTCACCCCTAGAAAAATTAATCCACACAATGGTACAATGGTAAGAGGAACTGGGAGGCTGGGAGGGGTAAGGTTGACATGGACACGGCGACATGAGGATATGGGTGATGTAGTGTCTGGATGCGGACTAAAAGAAGATGGCTGCGTACCACATGGGGTCCACCTCGAAGTGCGAACTAAAAACGCGGTTCCAATGTTGTAATAACTCTCCGAGGGAAGAGGGATGGGTCTCTAGTCGGTATCGTCGATTTGATGGAGTACGGCACACGGGTGGACACACTGTCAAGTGCAAAGCATTTTCCTTCCCTTATCCGCTAACAAAGTTGACCTTAGTCCAATAAAATTTTCGTTCGTTAAATTGGATTTTCCATAAATAGTTTATTCGTTATACAGATCTTCGACTGTATAACCAGAAAAAATTCTTATGTTTTAAAATTTTCACCAAATTCCATGAAAACATGTTTGATGCATTTAAAACATCATAACGCTATTTGTAAAAATATGTTTTTTTTCGGAAAGTTTTTGTAGTACTTCTGAGTAATCTGCAATCAAAATTGAAAATCAAATTTTCACAAAAAAAATTAAAAACAAAACTAAAAATTGGAAGTTAAATAATATTTACCAGAGATAAAAGTAATGTTGGTAAAAAAAATTTTATAATGTAAAAATATCTCTATTCGCTACTAAAATCAAATTGTTTATTTGTAAATAAAAACTTAGTTGAATGCGATCTGTATTTTTTAGATACAACCATTATTTTTTCCAAAAAAAAAAAAATACAAGTATATACAGCACTAAGTTCGGCCGGGCCGAATTTTAAATACCCACCACCATGAACCAAAATATTAGGGTTTCCTTTGAAATTTCAGGAGGGCTTGAGGACTTGAGGACACTTCCCGAAGATAAATTTAAAGATTTCACCTATGAGGACTATATCAGTTTCTGGATTTATAAGAACCATTTTTGTTTGAGTTTTAGAGGAATCATTAACATCTCTTGTAAGTGTGCAAGAAAATTATAAAATAACGTCTTGATTTGAAATCTTAAATCTGTAGAAGTAAAATCTGGAAATTTTACATTGAGTTTCAAGCAGTTTTCATGATGAGTGCGCCTTCTACACCCTCAAGAAGTGAAGTCGGTCTATATGGAGGCATTACCAAATGGACCGATAAAAACTTAATCCGATACACGTTACAATTTCAGGCAAATCAGATAAAAACTACGGTTTCTAGAAACCCAAGGAGTTAAATCGGGAGATCGATCTTATGGGGGCTATACTAAAATATGGACCGATACTCACCGTTTTCGGCACACCTCTTTATGACCCGAAAATACCTCTAGATTTCCAATTTCAGGCAAATAGGATAACAACTTCGGATTCTAGAAGCCCAAGAAGTAAAATCGGGAAATCTGTCTATATGGGGGCTATACCAAAATATGGACCGATAATCACCATTTTCGGCACACCTCTTTATGGTCCTAAACTACCTCTAGATTTCCAATTTCAGACAAATTGGATAAAAACTATGGTTTCTATAAGCCCAAGACCCCAAATCGGGAGGTCGTTTTATGTGGGGATCATACCAAAACATGGACCGATACTCACGATTTTTGGCACACCTCTTTATGGTCATAAAATACCTCTAGATTTCAAATTTCAGGCAAATTGGATAAAAACTACGATTTCTATAAGCCCAAGACCCCAAATCGGGAGGTCGGTTTATATGGGGACTATATCAAAACATGGACCGATATAGCCCATATTCGAACTTGACCTGCCTGCAGATAAAAGACGAGTTTGTGCAAAACTTTCAGCACGATTGCTTCATTATTGAAGACTGTAGCGTGATTACAACATACAGACAGACAGACGGACATCGTTCTATCGTCTTAGAATTTCTCCCTAATCAAGAATATATATGTACTTTATATAGTAGGAAATCGATATTTCGATGTGTTATAAACGGAATGACAAACTTATTATACCCCCGTCACCATTCTATGGTGGTGGGTATAAAAAACACATCAATTTTTATACCCTCCACCATAGGATGGGGGATATATTAACTTTGTCATTCCGTTTATAACACAACGAAATATTGCTCTAAGACCCCATAAAGTATATATATTCTGGGTCGTGGTGAAATTCTGAGTCGATCTAAGTATATCCGTCCGTCTGTTGAAATCACGCTAAGTTCCGACCGAAACAAGCTACCGCCTTGAAACTTGGCACAAGTAGTTGTTATTGATGTAAGTCGGATGGTATTGCACATGGGCCATATCGGTCCACTATAACGTTTAGCCCCAACATAAACTGACCCATAGATTTGGCTTGCGAATCCTCTAAGAGAAGCAAAGTTCATCCGATCCGGCTGAAATTTGGTACATGGTGTAAGTATATGGTCTCCAACAACTATGCAAAAATTGGTCCACATCGGTCCATAATTATATATAGCCCCCATATAAACCGATCCCCCTATTTGGCTTGCGGAGCCTCGAAGAGAAGCAAATTTCATCCGATCCGGCTGAAATTTGGTACATGGTGTTAGTAAATGGTCTCTAATGACCATGCCAAAATTGGTCTACATCGGTCCATAATTATATATAGCCCCCATATAAACCGATCCCCAGATTTGGCTTGCGAAGCCTCTAAGAGAAGCAACTTTCATCCGATCCGGCTGAAATTTGGTACATGGTGTAAGTATATGGTCTCCAACAACTATGCAAAAATTGGTCCACATCGGTCAATAATTATATATAGCCCCCATATAAACCGATCCCCAAATTTGGCTTGCGGAGCCTCTAAGAGAAGCAAATTTCATCCGATCCGGCTGAAATTTGGTACATGATGTTAGTATATGATCTCAAAAAAGCATGCAAAAATTGGTCTACATCGGTCCATAATTATATATAGCCCCCATATAAACCGATCCCCAGATTTGGCTTGCGAAGCCTCTAAGAGAAGCAAATTTCATCCGATCCGGCTGAAATTTGGTACATGGTGTAAGTATATGGTCTCCAACAACTATGCAAAAATTGGTCCACATCGGTCAATAATTATATATAGCCCCCATATAAACCGATCCCCCGATTTGGCTTGCGGATCCTCTTGGAAGACCAAAATTCATCTGATTCAGTTGAAATTTGGTACATGATCTCTAATAAGCGTGTAAAAATTGGTCCACATCGGTCCATAATTATATATAGCCCCCATATAAACCGATCCCCAGATTTGGCTTGCGGAGCCTCTAAGAGAAGCAAATTTCATCCGATCCGGCTGAAATTTGGTACGTGATGTTAGTATATGGTATCCAGCAACCACGCAGGAATTGGTTCATATCCCTCCATAATTATATATAGCCCCATATAAACCCATCCCGAGATTTGGTTTTGGAGCCTCATGGTGAAGCAAAATTCATCCGATCTGGTTGAAATTTGGTAAGTGGTGTTAGTATATGATATTTAACAACCATGCCAAAAGTGGTCCATATCAGTCCATAATCATATATAGCCCCCATATAAACCGATACCGAGATTTGGTTTTGGAGCCTCTTGGAGGAGTAAATTTCGTCCGAGTCAGTTGAAATTTGGTACATTGTGCTAGTATATGGCCGTTAACAACCATGCCTAACTAGGTCCATATCGGTCTATAGTTATATATATCCCTCAGATAAATCGATCCGCAATCACACAAAAATTGGTCCATATCAAGCTCATAATTGTAGCCCCCATATAAGCGACCCCCATATTTCAATTCTGGCTCTTCACGTACCGTGCAAAAGTCCATATCTATTCGTAATTATTTGTAGACTTACCTATACATAACTTTTTTGTCTAATATATACCACGTATGGACTAACTCACAATTTAGAAAACGATGTTAAGAAGTTTTAAGATATCTTGCCATCGGTAAGTATTACCACAACGCAAGTAATTCGATTGTGGATGACAGTCTTTCGCAGAAGTTTCTACGCAATCCATGGTGGAGGGTACATAAGATTCGGCCTGGCCGAACTTACTGCCGTTTATACTTGTCTTCTTTTTTTTTTTTGAAATGTTGTATGCAGATGTTCGTTTTTACAAATTTGCATATAATATTTTTTTCGGAGATATCCGTGATCTGGTGCATTTCAGGGTTAAAAAACCGAAAAATGTGCTTTCTATGCTAAGCAAAATTCCTCATCGGAAATTAAGGACAAAAAATGTTTGGCCTCAAGAAAATATGTTTTCAAGTGTAGAAATTTTCAAATACTTTTTATCCAAATAAATCGATCTCCAGAAAAACAAAATAAATTTTTTCCCTCATATTTATAAAATCTTTATTATTCATACACCATAACTACTTTCGGGAGATTAAAGTGCAAATGGGCTTAAATTCTCCCCCAAACAAGTGATAACAGAGTCACAAGAATAAATTTTTTTTCTCTGTCTTGAGATGCAATGAGTGTTGATGCGGTGTCATTTCTAGAGCTTGATGCTTGCAGCTGCAATTTTCCTAGTCGGTTGTCGATATTGTGGTCGCCTTATCACCAATTAATGTGTTTACAAATTAACACAATCATTGGACTCTAGCAGACGCCGTTGAAGAGAATACCATCCCTATGCCGTATGTCTTGATGAGGTCTGATTTAGTTTTCTTTTTTTGCTTTGCATTGCATTGCGATTCCTACATTTCCGTAGTTTTGTTTTTTTTTTATAATAGAGCGCCAAGAAAAAATTGCTTGGCTTGGTATGGCACCAATACTAAAGACTAGGCGCCACAATTGTTTGTTTGTTGCCTTAGCTCTGAACCATAGAAACTTACAGCCTCACCATCCTCATCACCATCATCATTAACAGCGCCAACCATACATCATAGCTGTTAGATAGAGAGGTACTTGGAAGTTGGTTAAGGCAATATAATAGATTTTTTTCTCTTTGAAATTACAAAGTAGTAGACCATTTAATTTGCCATAAATTAGAAAAAATTGACAGTGGTATTAGATCATTCCTATCATGGCTTTTTTTTTTACTGATTTCCATATTAAATCTAAACAAAACCTATTGAAATGTCAATTAAACATCAAGATTTCATTTGGTTGTATATTCATACGTTATAGATGTGAATTGATTTAAATGTAATAAAAATTTAATCTATAATTACGACATGATAGTCTTCTATAAAAATAAATTTAATTTGTCATTAAATATTTTCGCAATGTCCTCGCCATCGTTGGGTGTGTTGTTGGCTAGAGTTTATTGTCACACTGACATGATCTACTTCGATATAATTAATTTTATATTTCTTTTATAGTTCTTGGTATAATGTGTAACTAATCTTGTATTATTATAATGCATTTTGATGACCCATTCTAAGGCCTTAAACGGGCCGGGCCCCAATTGTTTGTTTGTAGCGTATCAGTCTTGAGAAAATATGTTTTACTTTAGGTCCGAAGGAAATTACTAAAAAAGACAAAAAATAATTTAAAATATATCGAAAAAACGAGACACCGTTCATAGATATATTTTTAATTTTTTGTTTTGAATTTAGTGTTCAAATAAAAAATTTCCCAGGAGTACAAAAACTCCAGCGTGTTAAGATCACGGTCTGCTTTTGAGCTTAACATAATCTACCAAAATTTGGAGAAAATTTTAACAAAAAACTACCAAACAAAAAAATCTTATTTTGCAAAATTTTCATTCTATAGAAAATTTTGTAAGCAAATTCTTTTCCTCCGTTGGTTAAGCTACACTTATAGTTTAGTCAATGCTTGGTTTTAAGCTGAAATCAAAAAAACAACAACAAAAAACAACACAAAACTTATTTTTATTTCTGTAAAGATTTTGTCAAAATTTTATTTCTACAGAAAATGTCACATTTTATTTCTATAGAAAATTTTGTCAAAATTTTATTTCTATAGAAAATTTTATCAAAATTTAATTTCTATAGAAAATTTAGTCAAAATTTTATTTCTATAGAAAATTAAGTCCCAATTTTATTTCGATAGAAAATTTTGCCAAAATTGTGTCAAAATTTTATTTCTATAGAAAACGTTGTCTAAATTTTATTTCTACAGAAAATTTTGTCAACATTTTATTTCTATAGAAAATTTTGTCAAAATTGTATTTCCATAGAAAATTTTTTAAAAATTTTATTTCTATAGAAACTTTTGTCAAAATTTTATTTCTATAGAAAATTTTGTCAAAATTTTATTTCTATAGAAAATTTTGTCAAAATTTTATTTCTATAGAAAATTTTGTCAAAATTTTATTTCTATAGAAAATTTTGTCAAAATTTTATTTCTATAGAAAATTTTGTCAAAATTTTATTTCTATAGAAAATTTTGTCAAAATTTTATTTCTATAGAAAATTTTGTCAAAATTTTATTTCTATAGAAAATTTTGTCAATATTTTATTTCTATGGAAAATTTTGTCAAAATTTTATTTCTATAGACAATTTTTTCAAACTTTCGTCAAAATTTTATTTCTATAGAAAATTTTATTTCATTAGAAAATTTGGTCAAAATTTTAGTTCTATAGAAAATTTTTTGTAAAATTTTATTTCTATAGGAAATTAATTCAAAATTTTATTTCTATAGAAAAATTTTCTATAGAAATGAAAATGTATAAAATGTTGTTAAAATTTTAGTTCTATAGAAAATTTTTTCAACATTTTATTTTATAGACAATTTTGTCATTTTATTTCTGTAGAAAATTTGGTCAACATTTCATTTCTATAGAAAATTTGGTCAACATTTTATTTCTATAAAAAATTTTTGTCAACATTTTATTTCTATAGACAATTTTGTCAAAATTTTATTTCTATAGAAAATTTTGTCAAAATTTTAGTTCTATAGAAAATTTTGTCAAAATTATAGTTCTAAAGAAAATGTGGTCAAAATTTTATTTCTATGGAAATTTTTTTCAAATTTTGTCAAAATTTTATTTCTATAGAAAATTTTGTCAAAATTTTATTTCTATAGAAAAGTTTGTCAAAATTTTATTCTATAGAAAATTTGGTCAAAATTTTATTTCTATAGAAAATGTTGTCAAAATTTTATTCTATAGAAAATTTGGTCAAAATTTTATTTCTATAAAAAATTTGGTCAAAATTTTACTTCTTTAGAAAACTTAGTCAAAATTTTATTTCCATAGAAGCTTTTGTCAAAATTTTATTTCTATAGAAAATTTTGTCAAAATGTTTGTTCTTTAGAAAATTTTATTTCTATAGAAAATTTGGTCAAAATTTTAGTTTTATAGAAAAATTTTTCTCAATTTTATTTCTATAGAAATTTTTTCAGAATTTTATTTCTATAGAAAATTTTTTCAAAATTTTATTTCTATAGAAAATTTTGTCAAAATTTTATTTCTATAGAAAATTTCGTAAAAAATTTATTTCTAGAGAAAATTTGGTCAACATTTTAGTCCTGTAGAAATTTTTTTCACAATTTTATTTCTATAGAAATTTTTTCAGAATTTTATTTCTATAGAAAATTTTTTTAAACTTGTATTTCTATACAAAATTTTGTCAAAATTTTATTTCTATAGAAAATTTTGTCAAAATTTTATTTCTATAGAAAATTTAGTGAAAATTTTTTTCTATAGAAAATTTGGTCAAAATTTTATTTCTATAGAAAATGTTGTCAAAATTTTATTCTATAGAAAATTTTGTCCAAATTTTATTTCTATAGAAAATTTTGTCAAAATTTTCCTTCTTTAGAAAACTTATTCAAAATTTTATTTCCACAGAAGCTTTTGTCAAAATTTTATTCCTATAGAAAATTTGGTCAAAATTTTATTTCTATAGAAATCTTTATTTCTATAGAAAATTTTGTCAAAATTTTATTTCTATAGAAAATTTTGTCAAAATTTTATTTCTATAGAAAATTTAGTGAAAATTTTTTTCTATAGAAAATTTGGTCAAAATTTTATTTCTATAGAAAATGTTGTCAAAATTTTATTCTATAGAAAATTTTGTCCAAATTTTATTTCTATAGAAAATTTTGTCAAAATTTTCCTTCTTTAGAAAACTTATTCAAAATTTTATTTCCACAGAAGCTTTTGTCAAAATTTTATTCCTATAGAAAATGTTGTCAAAATTTTATTTCTATAGAAAATTTTGTCAAAATTTTATTTCTGTAGAAAATTTTGTCAAAATTTTATTTCTATAAAAAATGTTGTCAACATTTTATTTCTATAGAAAATCTTGTCAAAATTTTATTTCCATAGAAAATTTTGTCAAAATTTTGTTTCTATAAAGGGTTATACGGTCAAAATTTGGTCAAGGGAAAACGCGTGTAAATCGGTGAAATCGTTTATTTAAAAAATCAAATTAAATTTCTTTTTCAAATTCAATTAGTATAAAATTCAGGAAAAATATTCAGTTAGGCTTTCGCTTTTCCAAATCCGAATTTCCGAGCCACACGCTTGACACCTGCCATCAGATTTTGTACAGCTACCTTGTCCACCTTCTTCGCTGCAGAAAGCCAATTTGCCTTGAACTGCTGCTCGTCCTTAGCAGTTTTTTTGGTCTTCTTTAGGTTCCGCGTGACAATAGCCCAGTATTTCTCAATTGGGCGGAGCTCTGGCGTGTTGGGAGGGATCTTGTCCTTGGGAACACCCTGCACGTTGTTGGCGGCGTACCGCTCCATGGCCTTTTTACCGTAATGGCAAGATGCCAAATCCGGCCAAAACAGTACGGAACAACCGTGTTTCTTCAGGAAAGGCAGCAGACGTTTATTCAAACACTCTTTCACGTAAATTTCGTGGTTAACAGTCCCGGAAGCTATGAAAATGCTTCTTTTCAAGCCACAGGTACAGATGGCTTGCCAAACCAGATATTTCTTTGCGAACTTTGACAGTTTTATGTGCTTGAAAATATCTGCTACCTTTCCCCTTCCTTTTTCCGTATAAAACTCCTGTCCCGGAAGCTGCTTGTAGTCGGCTTTGACGTAGGTTTCGTCGTCCATTACCACGCAGTCAAACTTCGTCAGCATCGTCGTGCACAGCCTCCGGGATCGCGTTTTGGCCGTCGTATTTTGTTTATCATCGCGATTTGGAGTCACTACCTTCTTGTAAGTCGATAGTCCGGCTCGTTTTTTGGCTCGATGCACGATTGTAGACGATACACCCAGCTTATTTGCGGCATCTCGGAGAGAGAGGTTAGGGTTTCGCTTGAAACTACCGGCAACTCTCTTTGTCGTCTCAGCGGCTTCCGGTTTTCGATTTCCCCCCGATCCAGACTTCCTGGCTGTCGACAAACGTTCCCCAAACACTTTAATTACATTTGTAACGGTTGATTTGGCAACTTTTAGTGATTTTGCCAGCTTTTATTTCTATAGAAAATTTTTTCAAAATTTTATTTCTATAGAAAATTTTTTCAAAATTTTATTTCTATCGACAATTTTGTCACAATATTATTTCTATAGAAAATTTTGTCAACATTTTATTTCTATAGAAAATTTTGTCAAAATTTTATTTCTATAGAAAATTTTGTCAAAATTTTAGTTCTATAGAAAATTTGGTCAAAATTTTATTTCTATAGAAAATTTTGTCAAAATTTTATTTCTATAGAGAATGTTGTCAAAATTTTATTTCTATAGAAAATTTTGTCAAAATTTTATTACTATAAAAAATTTTGTCAAAATTTTATTACTATAAAAAATTTTGTCAAAATTGTATTACTATAAAAAATTTTGCCAAAATTTTATTTCTATAGAAAATTTTGTCAAAATTTTATTTCTATAGACAATTTTGTCAACATTTTATTTCTATAAAAATTTTGTCAAAATTTTATTTCTATAGAAAATTTTGTCAAAATTTTCGTTCTATAGAAAATTTTATTTCTATAGAAAATTTTATCAAAATTTTAATTATAATAAAAATTTTATTTCTATAGAAAATTTTGTCAAAATTTTAGTTCTATAGAAAATTTTATTTCTATAGAAAATTTTGCCATCATTTTATTTCTATAGAAAATTTTGTCAAAATTTTATTTCTATAGAAAATTTTATCAAAATTTTATATCTATAGAAAATTTTATCAAAATTTTATATCTATAGAAAATTTTATCAAAATTTTATTTCTATAGAAAATTTTGTCATCATTTTATTTCTATAGAAAATGTTGTCAAAATTTTATTTCTAGAGAAACTTTTGTAAAGATTTTATTTCTATAGAAAATTTTATTTCTATAGAAAATTTGGTCAAAATTCTAGTTCTATAGAAAATTTTTTCACAATTTTATTTCTATAGAAAATTTTTTCAAAATTTTAGTTCTATAGAAAATTTTTTCAAAATTTTATTTCTATAGAAAATTTTGTCAAAATTTTATTTCTATAGAAAATTTTGTCAAAATGTTATTTCTATAGAAAATTTTGTCTATATTTTATTTCTACAGAAAATTTGTCAACATTTTATTTCTATAGAAAATTTTGTCAAAATTTTATTTCTATAGAAAATGTTGTCTAAATTTTATTTCTACAGAAAATTTTGTCAAAATTTTATTTCTATAGAAAATTTTATTTCTATAGAAAATTTTGTCAAAATTTTATTCTATAGAAAATTTGGTCAAAATCTTATTTCTATAGAAAATTTTGTCAAAATTTTATTCTATAGAAAATTTTGTCAACATTTTATTTCTATAGAAAATTTGGTCAAAATTTTACTTCTTTAGAAAACTTAGTCAAAATTTTATTTCCACAGAAGCTTTTGTCAAAATTTTATTTCTATAGAAAATGTTGTTCGACAAAAAGTTTGAGACTGTAATCCCCAACAGTGAGGCGTGGTGCACACAGACCCCGGGGAATAAAGAATATATAGATTTCTACACTGATGGCTCCAAATTGGGTGGACAAGTGGGGTTCGGAGTATATTCTAATGATCTGGAACTTCGAATAGCGAAAAGATTACCTAATCACTGTAGTGTTTTTCAGGCTGAAATATCAGCAATAAGAGAGGTGGCGAATTGGCTGAGAAGTAATGTTCCAAAAAATGTGGGCATTAATATATACTCAGACAGTCAACCTGCAATAAAATCCTTGGACTCTGTGTTCCTCAACTCGAAAACGGCCATCGACTGCCGCAAATCTCTCAATGAGATGGCTGAGCAGTACAATATTCACCTAATATGGGTGCCTGGCCATAGGAACATACCGGGGAACTGCGAAGCGGATGAGTTGGCAAGGCTAGGGACTACCTTACATATTCCAGGGGAACTAGAATTTGTTGGTATGCCCCTAGCTACCTGCAAGCTCATGCTGCGTGAGAAGGCTGTTATGATGGCAAATGTTCGATGGGAGAATTGCAAGGGTTGTAACGACACCAAGCAAATATGGCCCCATTTCAACTTAAACCGCACACTAGATATGCTAATGTTCTCGAGACGTCACATATCACTCCTGATATCTGCTATAACGGGTCGCTGCCTGATAGGCGATTTTGCAAAAACTATTGGCGCGAAGTATAATGACTATTGTATGAGCTGTCATGATGCGGAGGAAAAAGAATCAATTAAACACCTCTTGTGTGAGTGTCCTGCATTTTGTGTAAAGCGCAAGCAACTTTTAGGAGCATATAGCTTCAGATTACTGGCGGATCTGGAAAACGTTAACTTAAGCAGTCTGCTACTGTTTTTGGAACAATCTGGTTGGTTCAACAAAGAAAAATAATCAAGAAGGTTCAGCGGTTAAAACTAGAAGTGCCCATATGTAATAGGTACTTTTAGTTAATGTGGTATCACAATGGACTGAATAGTCTAAGTGAGCCTGAATCTTAATCGGGCTGCCACTTTAACCAAACCTAACCTAACCTTTATCAACATTTTATTTTATAGAAAATGTTGTCAAAATTTTATTTCTATAGAAAATTTTGTCAAAATTTTATTCTATAGAAAATTTGGTAAAAATTTTATTCTATAGAAAATTGTGTCAAAGTTTTATTTCTATAGAAAATTTGGTCAAAATTATATTTCTATAGAAAATTTTGTCAAAATTTTAGTTCTACAGAAAATTTGGTAAACATTTTATTTATATAAAAAAAATTTGTCAAAACTGTACTGCTATAGAAAATTTTGTCAAAAGTTTAAAAATATTTTGTGTTTGGTAATCGAGAATCCATCTGATCCCACCCGCCACACATAGAGGCTTTGCCGCTGTTGAAGGTATTGCCAAATTCAGTTAAGGTAAATTTTAAGATTCAGCGTAAACAGAAGGATATCTTTGAATCACCTTGATCAGGAATATAAAGGGTGGTTAAAATTTCAAGGGCCGATGTTGATTTTGAATAAAACACAAACTATTTAGGAAATTGGTGTAATTTTATTTTATTATGATATATTGGTAATACTCAATTATGTATGGAACAAAATATCGGCCAAATGTGCGCCGCGACCTCGGTGGCACACCTTCATCCGATGGTCCAAATTTTCGATGACGCTGAGGCATAATGGAGGTTCTATGCCGTTAATGTGCCGAATTATCTCATCCTTTAGCTCTCTCGACGTACACCTTTTCTTTCAAAAAACCCCAACGGTGTCAAATCACATGATCTTGGCGGCCGATTGACATCGCCATTACGTGAGATAACACGGCCATTGAATTTGTTGCGCAAAAGAGCCATTGTTTTGTTAGCTGTGTGGCAAGTGATACCGTCCTGCTGAAACCACATATCGTCCACATCCATATCTTCCAATTCGGGTCATAAAAAGTTCGTTATCATCTCACGATAGCGAACACCATTCACAGTAACTGCCTGACCGGCCTCATTTTGGAAAAAATACGGCCCGATGATGCCGCCAGCCCATAAACCGCACCAAACATTCACTCTTTGTGGGTGCATTGGTTTTTCGACAATCACTCTTGGATTCTCATTCGCCCAAATGTGGCAATTCTGTTTATTGACGAATCCACTGAGGTGAAAATGTGCCCCATCACTGAAGATGATTTTCTTCGAAAATTGATCATTCACTGTTGCCATTTCTTGGAATCATTTAACACGTTGTTGGATTGTGTATCTCTCCATGGTTCAAATTGAGTAGGTCTGAAATAGATAAATGTCAAATAAAATTCGGAAAAAACTTGGCGTTTAGGTGTGGTTCACATTCAACATCGGCCCTTACAATTTAACCACCCTTTAGTACGTAGTCGGAGGACTATATTTCGATATGTTATAAACGAAAATCTACGTTAAATAATTTCCCAGTATATGCTATAGTATTTGTCTCTCCATATCCGTGTATTGAACAGAAGACTACAAAAAAAAACAAAAAGTAATTAGACACCTATTGACGTGTTTACTTGGTCGTTTAACATTTTGTGCCTGGCCGAATGGCTGCGTGTCAATTGTTTCTCCCTCTCTGTTTTTTGTTTTTTTTTGTTGTATCGATCTGGCATTTGCCACAAACGAACAAACATATGAACGCATACGAAGTAAATGATTACAAGAGGTGGAGAAACTTAGCAATTGCAACAACAACATACTATAATACAATGTAAGAGGGATTTCGTACAGTTATGTTGTTGCTATTGCCGTTGTTGTTGTTGTTGTTGGTTTTCTTGTGGCCTTTTGTTTCCCTCTTGGACACCTTTAAATTGAGTTGTTATTACGAATGAATATTTCATGTTTTCGTATCTGTTTGGTTGTTGTCTTGTTAGAGTTGATCTCTGTTGTTGTTGTTGTAGTTGTTGCTTTTTGGTTTTCTCGCATTCTCGCAAAATATTTTTGCTGCTAACTTTAATTTTGTATTGAGTTTTAATTGTTGGGTAATTGAATTTTGAAGAAAAAAAAAAGTGAAATATCAACAGTTGGACTTGAGATAGCAGCAATTGTTTTATTGACAATTAACATTCTATGAATCATTGAAATAATTCTCTAATAGTAGACAATGTTGGTATAAAATATGTCAAAAGTGTTGGTTAAGATGCCAAAAATATTCACATGTACTTTTATCACGCATATGATAAATCCGATCAAGTAAAATCGCTGAATGTTGCGTTCTCTGCCTGGCAATATGCCAAGCATTATTTGATTACCAATTGAAATAAACATTTTCCCAAGCCTCAAACTGTTGATTGTGGAAACAATATCCTGATGAAAATGAAAAAAATGCTAAATAGTTAATACGATATAGGCATTAAAAACTTCAAGGGTCGAAAGTATCTGTATTAGGACACATTAGTAAATAAGTCTGACGAGACTTATTTATCAATAACAGCCCATTTTTAACATTGGAATAAAACTGGAAAAAGGAAGTCACACAAGGCCAGATCAGTATAAAATTGAGGGTGTTTCCCTCAACAAGTGTGTCCGGGGTTTCTCCAATACAGCTTTGCAGCGGCTTTGTGTTCATGTTTCCCTCTACATGGTGGCTGATATTTAATGCAACAAAATAAAGCCTTATATTGTTTTTAGGGTATTTCTGGCGAAGCGCCATTTTGAGATGACCGGCACATTGGTAGAACCAACCTTACTCCTCTACCCCAGACACAAAAGTCCAACGAATTGAGATTCGGAACTGTTTGTCTAACTAGGCCTTTAATTTTGCCCTTTTGGACATATTATCGATAATATTCGTTATTAATTTTGACCCCAGGGTCGTTGAAATCGACAAGGCTGTTATGGAGGCTCACACCATTACCATCGACGGTACTTGGTGGCTAATCGAAGGAGCACATTTGCAGTTGACTTCTTTTGCAAGTAAACGCGATCATTTTGTTTATTCATAAACTGCCCAATGTGGAATGGCTTCTCAGCGGAGATAGCCCCTTGGGATTTCCAGCTAAATATAAAGCTTCAATTACAGATTTTGCAATTTATTCCCCACCTAAGAGGTACATCTCAAATTTTCTATACAAATAAAATTTTACCAAAATTTTCTATAGAAATAAAATGTTGACCAAATTTTCTACAGAAATAAAATTTCGACAAAATTTTCTATAGAAATAACATTTTGATAAAATTTTCTATAGAAATAAAATTTTGTTAAAATTTTCTATAGAAATAAAATTTTGACATAATTTTCTATAGAAATAAAATTTTGACAAAATTTTCTATATAAATAAAATTTTGATAAAATTTTCTATAGAAATAAAATGTTGACATAATTTTCTATAGAAATAAAATTTTGATAAAATTTTCTATAGAAGTAAAATTTTGATAAAATTTTCTATAGAAATAAAATTTTGATAAAATTTTCTATAGAAATAAAATGTTGATAAAATTTTCTATAGAAATAAAATTTTGATAAAATATTCTAGAGAAATAAAATTTTGACATAATTTTCTATAGAAATAAAATTTTGACATAATTTTCTAGAGAAATAAAATTTTGATAAAATTTTCTATAGAAATGAAATTTTGATAAAATTTTCTGTAGAAGTAAAATTTACTATAGAAATAAAATTTTGACAAAATTTTCTATAGAAATAAAATGTTGACCAAATTTTCTACAGAAATAAAATTTTGACAAAATTTTCTATAGAAATAACATTTTGATAAAATTTTCTATAGAAATAAAATTTTGACAAAATTTTCTATAGAAATAATATTTTGTTAAAATTTTCTATAGAAATAAAATTTTAATAAAATTTTCTATAGAAATAAAATGTTGACAAAATTTTCTACAGAAATAAAATTTTGACAAAATTTTCTATAGAAATAAAATTTTGACAAAATTTTTCTATAGAAATAAAATTTTGACATAATTTTCTATAGAAATAAAATTTTGATAAAATTTTCTATAGAAATAAAATTTTCTATAGAAATAAAATTTTGAGAAAATTTTCTATAGAAATAAAATTTTGATAAAATTTTCTATAGAAGTAAAATTTTGATAAAATTTTCTATAGAAATAAAATTTTGATAAAATTTTGACAAAATTTTCTATAGAAATAAAATTTTGACAAAATTTTCTATAGAAATAATATTTTGTTAAAATTTTCTATAGAAATAAAATTTTAATAAAATTTTCTATAGAAATAAAATTTTGATAAAATTTTCTATAGAAATAAAATGTTGACAAAATTTTCGACAGAAATAAAATTTTGACAAAATTTTCTATAGAAATAAAATTTTGACAAAATTTTTCTATAGAAATAAAATTTTGACATAATTTTCTATAGAAATAAAATTTTGATAAAATTTTCTATAGAAATAAAATTTTCTATATAAATAAAATTTTGACATAATTTTCTATATAAATAAAATTTTGACAAAATTTTCTATATAAATAAAATTTTGATAAAATTTTCTATAGAAATAAAATTTTGACAAAATTTTCTATAGAAATAAAATTTTGATAAAATTTTCTATATAAATAAAATTTTAATAAAATTTTCTATAGAATTAAAATTTTGACAAAATTTTCTATAGAAATAAAATTTTCACAAATTTTTCTATAGAAAAAAAATTTTGATAAAATTTTCTATAGAAATAAAATGTCGACAAAATTTTGTATAGAAATAAAATTTTGAGAAAAGTTTGTATACAAATAACATATTGATAAAAGTTTCTATACAAATAACATTTTGATAAATTTTTCTATAGAGATACAATTTTGCAATATATTTTTTTTTTGTTTGGTTGTTTTTTGGTATTTTTTCTCCATTTTTGTTTTTTTTTTAGATTAGTTGGGGCTCTAGTGGCAACCGTGATTACATCTCGAATAATTTTATTTTTATACCCTCCACCATAGGATGGGGGTATATTAACTTTGTCATTCCGTTTGTAACACATCGAAATATTGCTCTAAGACCCCATAAAGTATATATATTCTGGGTCGTGGTGAAATTCTGAGTCGATCTGAGCATGTCCGTCCGTCTGTTGAAATCACGCTAACTTCCGAACGAAACAAGCTATCGACGTGAAACTTGGCACAAGTAGTTGTTAGTGATGTAGGTCCGATGGTATTGCAAATGGGCTATATCGGTCCACTTTTACGTATAGCCCCCATATAAACGGACCGCCAAATTTGGCTTGCGATTGCTCTAAGAGAAGCAAATTTCATCCGATCCGGTTGAAATGTGGTACATGGTGTCAGCATATGATATCGGTTCATAATCATGGTTGCCACTCGAGCCAAAAATAGTCTACCAAAATTTTATTTTTTATAGAAAACATTGTCAAAATATTATTTCTATAGAAAATTTTGTCAAAATTTTATTTCTATAGAAAATTTTGTCAAAATTTTATTTCTATAGAAAATTTTGCCAAAATTTTTTTTCTATAGAAAATTTTGCCAAAATTTTATTTCTATAGAACATTTTTTCCAAATTTTATTTCTATAGATTTTTTTTCCAAATTTTACTTCTATAGAAAATGTTGTCAAAATTTTATTTTGTCAAAATTTTATTTCTATAGAAACTTCAAACTTAATTATATACGTATTTAATCGGCCTTTTTTAGTTTAATATATACCACGTATGGACTATGTGGTATATATTACGGTGCCATCGGCAAGTGTTACCGCAACCCAAGTAATTCGATTGTGGATGACAGTCTTCAGTAGAAGTTTCTACGCAATCCATGGTGGAGGGTACATAAGCTTCGGCCTGGCCGAACTTACGGCCGTATATACTTGTTTCATTTTTTTTTTATTTTATTTAAATTATACTAAACTTATTGTAAATATAATATGAGTATGGGAAAATAAAGGGAAGTTTTAGCAACTGAGACCCTCGGCTAGATATTTTTTTGTATTTATTTTATTTTATTAAAATCAACAAAAATTTCTCATATGACTTTAGAGAGAGTTCCCTGTTTTTGGGTGCATTCTGTAATTTATAATAGTGTGAGCAATGCTAAAGCCAAATGCTATAATAATGTCCTTTATATCTGGCAGGCATTTTCTAAACCTATACATTTATTCGAATCGAAATGCATTGAATTTAAGTTGGCTGAAATCAGCATTTGTTTTTATTTATTTATTTATTTATTTTGTAAGATACTCTTGAATATATTATAGCCATAATCATAGTCATCCGTTAACCCTGGATTTCATAAAGTTTTTTGTTTTTTTTTGATTAAACTTCAGTAATACCAAGTGCGTATTCGATAAAGCATTGTCCAAATACTTGAGATATACAATGAGTGGCGTATTCTAAACTTAGCTCAATAATTATCGTTTTGTCATCACCATTTTAGCCCATATGGTCACTAAGACCATACAGGGAATATACCATTGTAAGAAACGGCAGAAAGAAAACAAATAAAACAATTGTCAAAACGTTTTAAATGAGACTTTTGTTTTGTCATTTTGTATTGAATTCAATCTCAATGGATTTGGATACAAAAAAAAATTTACAAACAAAACAGAAATTAAACTTTTGTTTAACAATTTTATCGATCTTTTTTTAACAGGCAGACCATTTCAACTACTAGCCATTCAGCTAACGGCAGCTTGAATTATAAAACAAAATACAAAAATCCCTCATGAGTGACACAAAACATAGCCGCTTGACAAACAACAGTCATCGTTACCGACACCACTGTGTAGCTTCTCATTGCCTAGGCAAAGTAGGGATGCAAAAATCGAATATCAACTCTTCGACAAATCGACAAATCCAATCAACTTTTTGTATTTTTAAAAATCGACTCTAATCGTCTAATGGCCAAAATCGAATAAACGACTTTTAAGGACATTGGATTAAAAGCGAAATAAGAAGATATGATATGATTGATAACTCCGGAAAAATCTATAGACGATGTTTTTTAGAAAAAATCTTAAATCTTAATCTTAATTTTTAGAGAAAAGGGTCTCAAGCTGAAATAACAAAAAAAAAAAAAAATATAAATAAAAGCGTAAAAAACGGATTTTTATGGAAAAGGACCTCATGTCGAAATAATAAAACTATTTTAAAAGGATACACAGACAAACGACTATGAATCCTATTCATTGGTAGCTCAAAATGTTTAAAATGTCGGAAAGTCAAAGATTTAGCTATTCCAAAATTTTGAGAAATTCGAAAATTGAACTTTTCCAAATCTAGAATAAAGTAGAATAGTCGATTTTTTTAGTTCTTATTACAATCCCTAAAACATAGAATATTCAAAGTACTTAACGTCCACTTTGCTCCACTCCATAGTTCAGCAACAGCAAACATATGTATGTCCACCATCACTAGACCATTGCCAGCGAAGGTAGCCACTTCGATGATCGCCACTTGGAATCGATGAAAATGGCAAAAACAAACGGGCAATCAATTCATGGCTCAAAACTTTGGAAATACATGACAAATTGCCGCCAAAAAAAAAGTACAACCACTGAATATGATATCTTTTAATTTTATCCCCCTCCTACTCCTCTCCTCCTTCAAAGGGTGTTGATAATTCGGATGATTGGTTTTTCAATTCTGCTAACAGCGAATGGAGCAAAGCTCGTTTTTGGAAGCAAACAAAACAAAATCATATGTCACGCAATCGACAAAATCGTAGATAATAAAAGTTGTACTTACTTGTTTTACTGGGTTCGAATTATTGCACAAAAATAATCTAAGGGAGTCCGATTGTCCTCAAATTTGGCATAGGGTCTTTTTTCGGCTCCCTATTGATTTTGGAAAAAATCGGTTCAGATTTACATATAGCTGCCAAATATATATTTATAACCGATCTGCTCATAAATGACGTATTTATCAACCGATCTTCTTCCAATTTCCTATAATCGAATATTTTGCAGAATATCAGTAAAATCGGTTCAGATTCAGGTATAGCTCTCAAATATAGATATCGCCCAATTTACACTCCTTTGACCGCAGAAACCATTGTATTGTTCCGATTTACGTGAAATTTCGTACAGGGAGTACAATTAACATCATAAATATGCAAACCGATTTCTAAGAAATCAAGAATCTAAAGGGTTTTCCAATGAGAAGTGGTACGTACTTTGGCATACAAAGAAAAAATATAAGTTTTTAATTACAACAAGTATATACCGCCGTAAGTTCGGCCAGCCCGAATCCTCCATGGATTGGGTAGAAAGTTCTGCTAAAGACTGTCATCCACAATCAAACTAGTTGGCTTGTGGTAACACTTGCCGATTTCAGCGAATCTTAAAACGTCTTAACATAGTCTTCCAAATTGTAATATCCCAGCAAAAAAATTTGGAAGGTCTTCACAAGGCACAACTTTAAAAGAACTTCCAAAAATACCCTCCCAAAGATGTTCTTTATTTTAACTGCACAGGAAGTTCATTTGAGTCAATTTTTTTATAATCCGCTTTTTTCATATTTTTAATGCGAAATTAATTTTTTTTATACCCTCCACCATAGGATGGGGGTATATTAACTTTGTCATTCCGTTTGTAACACATCGAAATATTGCTCTAAGACCCCATAAAGTGTATATATTCTGGGTCGTGGTGAAATTCTGAGTCGATCTAAGCATGTCCGTCCGTCCGTCCGTCTGTTGAAATCACGCTAACGTCCGAACGAAACAAGCTATCGACTTGAAACTTGGCACAAGTAGTTGTTATTGATGTAGGTCAGACGGTATTGCAAATGGGCCATATCGGTCCACTTTTACGTATAGCCCCATATAAACGGACCCCCAAATTTGGCTTGCGATTGCTCTAGGAGAAGCAAATTTCATCCAATCCGGCTGAAATTTGGTACATGGTGTAAGCATATGGTCTCTAACATCCATGCAAAAATTGGTCCACATCGGTCCATAATTATATATATATAGCGCCCATATAAACGGACCCCAAATTTGGCTTGCGATTGCTCTAAGAGAAACAAATTTCATTCGATTCGGCTGAAATTTGGTACACGGTGTTAGTATATGGTCTCTAACAACCATGCAAAAATTGGTCCATATCGGTCCACTTTTACGTATAGCCCGATCGCCCGATTTGGCTTGCAGAGCCTCTAAGAGAAGCTTCCGATTCGGCTGAAATTTGGTACATGGTGTAAGCACATGGTCTCTAACAACCATGCAAAAATTGGTCCACATCGGCCCATAATTATATATAGCCCCCATATAAACCGATCACCAGATTTTACCTCCGGAGCCTCTTAGAGGAGCAAAATTCATCCGATCCGGTTGAAATTTGGTACGTGGTGTTAGGATATGGTCTCTAACAACCATGCAAGAATTGGTCCACATCGGTCTATAATCATATATAGCCCCCATATAAATCGATCCCCAGATTTGTCCGCCGGAGCCTCTTGGAGGAGCAAAATTCATCCGATCCGGTTGAAATTTGGAACATGGTGTTAGAATGTTGTCTCTAACAAACACGCAAGAATTGGTCCATATCGGTCCATAATTATATATAGCCCCATATAAAACCGTTCCCCAGATTTGATCTCCGGAGCCTCTTGGAGGAGCAAAATTCATCCGATCCGGTTCAAATTTGCAACGTGGTGTTTGTATAAGGCCGCTAATAACCATGCCAAAATTGGTCCATATCGGTCTATAGTTATATATATCCGATCCCCAATCACACAAAAATTGGTCCATATCGGTTTATAATCATGGTTGCCAAAATTTTATTTCTATAGAAAATTGTGTCAAAATTTTATTTCTATAGAAAATTTTGTCAAAATTTTATTTCTATTGAAAATTTTGTCAAAATTTTATTTCTATAGAAAAATTTGTTAAAATTTTATATCTATAGACAATTTTTTCCAAATTTTACTTCTATAGAAAAATTTGTTAAAATTTTATTTCTATAGAAAATTTTTTCCAAATTTTACTTCTATAGAAAATGTTGTCAAAATTTTATTTTGTCAAAATTTTATTCCTATAGAAACTTTAAACTTAATTGTTTATATACGTATTTAATCGGCCTTTAGTTTAATATATACCACGTATGGACTATGTGGTATACGTTGTTAGGAAGTTTTAAGATACCTTGCCATCGGCAAGTGTTACCGCAACCCAAGTAATACGATTGTGGATGACAGTCTTCAGTAGAAGTTTCTACGCAATCCATCGTGGAGGGTACATAAGCTTCGGCCTGGCCGAAGTTACGGCTGTATATACTTATTTTTGTTTCAAATAGGTTAAAAACATATTAATAAATAAAAAATTAAGAACTAAAATGGCACAAATTATTTAAATTTAGCCGAAAAAAATGTTAAATCCTTTGTAGAAAAATTGCGAATTTTTGAAAATATTTGATGGCAAACGTTCCAGACAAGCGTTATAATGCATTAAAAATCATAAAAAAAATTTACAAATTATTTATTTGTCAACATATTACCAAAAATTCTTAATTCACATCCAAAACCCTGAATTCACATCACACCTTAAGAAGTGATGCAAATTCAGTGCAGCGATATGGTGGACATCCGTCCTATGACAAGTCCATGTTAAATTCATCACTTCTGCGTCAATTTGGCACCACTTCCATATCCAAAATGACAATTTTTTGGCGACGCTGTTTTTGCTGGGATATGTTAATTTCCGATCCTGATATGAACCGATATGGACCATTTTTTGATTGATAATTAGTAGAAGGCATGTCACGTACCAAATTTCAACAGGATCGGATGAAATTTGCTTCTTCATGAGGCTCAATAAGTAAAATAAGGGGATCGGTTTATATGGGGGCTGATATATAAGAACAGCACGTAACAAATTTCAACCGGACCGCATGGAATTTGACCCTCCTAGGGGCTCCAGATATCAAATCTGAGGGTCGGTCGGCTATACCTAGAAGTATAACAACTACTTGCGCCAAGTTTCAAACCAATCATTTCGTTCGGAAGTTAGCGTAATTTCCAAAGTCAGTATATATACAAATCAACCAAAATATAAATTTTTCCAAATTCAAGAAGAAACATTACTTGGGTAATTGTCGACACTGGTGCGTATGGTCATTCTGAATTAATCACTAATTCACATTACGTATACGCTATCATGTACCCATAAGAGAGGAAAATTTACATGTTTCATTCGAAAATTTTGAAGTTTTGCACTGAGAGTTGAAATAAAATTGTAGCAATATGTGCCAAATTTTATCAAAATCGGCTCAGAATTAGACAAGGTTAGGTTAGGTGGCAGCCCGATCTATCAGGCTCATTTAGACTATTCAGTCCATTGTGATACCACATTCGTGAAATTTGTTTGATAATTAAGTGAAACATTACCTTTACATTTATTGTTAAAAAAAAAAAAAAACAAGTAATTAATGTCTAAAGTCGGGCGGGGCCGACTATATTATACACTGCACCACTTTGTAGATCATCATCACATCCGTCAAATGTGTTGGGGGCTATATATAAAGGTTTGTCCCAAATACATACATTTAAATATCACTCGATCTGGACAGAATTTGATAGACTTCTACAAAATCTATAGACTCAAAATTTAAGTCGGCTAATGTACTAGGGTGGAACACAATGTTAGTAAAAAACAAGTATATACGGCCGTAAGTTCGGCCAGGCCGAAGCTTATGTACCCTCCACCATGGATTGCGTAGAAAATTCTACTGAAGCCGATGGCAAGGTATCTTAAAACTTCCTAACACCGTAACACATAGTCCATACGTGGTATGTATTAAACTAAAAAATACCGATTAAATACGTATATAATTAAGTTTAAAGTTTCCATAGAAATAAAATTTTGACAAAATGTTCTATAGAAATAAAATTTGGAAAAAATTTTCTATAGAAATAAAATTTTGACAAAATTTTCTATAGAAATAACATTTTGAGAATGTTTTCTATAAAAATAAAATTTTGGTAGATTATTTTTGGCTCGAGTGGCAACCATGATTATGAACCGATATACCCCAATTTTTGTGTGATTGGGGATCGGCTATATATAACTATAGACCGATATGGACCAATTTTGGCATGGTTATTAGCGGTCTTATACTAACACCACGTTGCAAATTTCAACCGGATCGGATGAATTTTGCTCCTTCAAGAGGCTCCGGAGATCAAATCTGGGGAACGGTATATATGGGGACTATATATAATTATGGACCGATATGGACCAATTCTTGCGTGTTTGTTAGAGACCACATTTTAACACCATGTTCCAAATTTCAACCGGATCGGATGAATTTTGCTCCTCTAAGAGGCTCCGGAGGTCAAATCTGGGGATCGGCTTATATGGGGGCTATATATAATTATGCATCGATGTGGACCAATTTTTGCATGGTTGTTAGAGACCATATACTAACACCATGTACCAAATTTCAGCCGGATCGGATGAAATTTGCTTCTCTTAGAGCAATCGCAAGCCAAATTTGGGGGTCCGTTTATATGGGGGCTATACGTAAAAGTAAACCGATATGGACCAATTTTTGCATGGTTGTTAGAGGCCATATACTAACACCATGTACCAAATTTCAGCCGGATCGGATGAAATTTGCTTCTCTTAGAGCAATCTCAAGCCAAATTTGGGGGTCCGTTTATATGGGGGCTATACGTAAAAGTGGACCGATAGGGCCCATTTGCAATACCATCCGACCTACATAAATAATAACTACTTGTGCCAAGTTTCAAGTCGATAGCTTGTTTCGTTCGGAAGTTAGCGTGATTTCAACATACGGACGGACGGACGGACATGCCCAGATCGACTCACCACGACCCAGAATATGTATACTTTATGGGGTCTTAGAGCAATATTTCGATGTGTTACAAACGGAATGACAAAGTTAATATACCACCATCCTATGGCGGAGGGTATAACAAGTAAGGAAAGTCTAAAGTCGGGCGGGGCAGACTATATTATACCCCGCAACACTTTGTAGATCTAAATTTTCGATACCATATCACATCCGCCAAATGTGTTGGGGGCTAAAAGGTTTGTCCCAAATACATACATTTAAATATCACTCGATCTGGACAGAATTTGATAGTTTTCTACAAAATCTATCAACGTTTAAGTCGGCTAATGCACTAGGGTTAGTAAAAACATATGGGAAATATTTAAATCTGAAGCAATTTTAAGGAAACTTCGCAAAAGTTTATTTATAATTTATCGCTCGGTATATATGTATTAGAAGTTTAGGAAAATAAGAGTCATTTTTACAACTTTTCGACTAAGAAGTGGCGATTTTACAAGGAAAATGTTGGTATTTTGACCATTTTTGTCGAAATAAGAAAAACATATATATGGGAGCTATATCTAAATCTGAACCGATTTTAACCAAATTTGGCACGCATAGCTAAAATGCTAATTCTTCTGCAAAATTTCAACTAAATCGGAGCAAAAAATTGGCCACTGTGGTCATATGAGTGTAAATCGGGCGAAAGCTATATATGGGAGCTATATCTGAACCGATTTAAACAAAATTTGGCACACTTGGCTTTAGTACTAATTGTACTCCTAGTGCAAAATTTCAACCAAATTGGGTAAAACTCTGGCTTCTGGGGCCATATAAGTCCATATGGAGCGAAAGATATATATGGGAGCTATATCTAAATCTGAACCGATTTTTTCCAAAATTAGTAGGGTTCTATTCTGAGCCAAAACACATACTTGTGCCAAATTTGAAGTAGATTGGACTAAAACTGCGACCTAGACTTTGATTACAAAAATGTGTTCACGGACAGACGGACATCGCTATATCGACTCAAGACTCCACCCTGAGCATTTTTGCCAAAGACACCATATGTCTATCTCGTCTCCTTCTGGGTGTTGCAAACATATGCACTAACTTATAATACCCTGTTCCACAGTGTGGTGCAGGGTATAAAAAAATTGAAATAACACCACACATTTTTGAACTCAGTTTAATTGGCTATCTTTGGCACGAATTCTCTAGAATCTAGACCGATCTCCGGATTTTATTTCATGGGATTATAAAAACCGTAGTTTTTATCCAATTGGCATGAATCTCGAAATGATTTTTGGACCACGAAGAGATACGCCGAAAATGGAGAGTATCGGTCAATATTTTAGTATAGAACCCATATAGACCGATCTCCTGATTTTACTTTTTGGGTTTGTAGAAACAGTGGTTGATGGAGGTAGTTTAGGACTATAAATAGGTGTACAAGAAATGACTTTATTGTTTGTGATTCTAGAAACCGTAGTTTTTATACAATTTGCATTCAATTCGAAATCTAGAATTATTTTAGGACCATAAAAAGGTGTGCCGAAAACGGTGAGTATCGGTCCATGTTTTAGTATAGCCCACATAAGAACGATTTCCCGATTTAACTCCTTGGGTTTCTAGAAACCGTAGTTTTTATCCGATTTGCCTGAAATTTCACTTCTTGAGGGTATATAAGGCGCACCGATCATGAAAATTGCTTGAAACTCAATGTAAAATTTCCAGTTTTTACTTCTACAGATTTAAGATTTCAAATCAAGACGTTATTTTATAATTTTCTTGCACACTTACAAGAGATGTTAATGATTCCTCTAAAACTCAAACAAAAATGGTTCTTATAAATCCAGAATCTGATATAGTCTTCATAGGTGAAATCTTTAAATTTATCTTCGGGAAGTGTACTGGTTGAACTGTTCTGCTTGATTTGTCCTCAAAGCCCCCTGAAATTACAAAGGAAACCCTAATATTTGATTCATGGTGGTGGGTATTTAAGATTCGGCCTGGCCGAACTTACGGCCGTATATACTTGTTGTTTGTGTTGTTTTGCTTTTTATACCCCCCACCATAGGATGGGGGTATATTAACTTTGTCATTCCGTTTGTAACACATCGAAATATTGCTCTAAGACCCCATAAAGTATATATATTCTGGGCCGTGGTGAAATTCTGAGTCGATCTGAGCATGTCCGTCCGTCCATCTGTTGAAATCACGCTAACTTCCGAACGAAACAAGCCATCGACTTGAAACTTGGCACAATTAGTTGTTATTGATGTAGGTCGGACAATATTGAAAATGGGCCATATCGGTCCACTTTTACGTATAGCCCCCATATAAATGGACCCCCAAATTTGGCTTGCGATTGGTCTAAGAGAAGCAAATTTCATCCGATCCGGCTGAAATTTGGTACATGTTGTTGGTATATGTTCTCTAATAACCATGCAAAAATTGGTCCATATCGGTCCACTTTTACGTATAGTCCCCATATAAATGGACCCCCAAATTTGGCTTGCGATTGGTCTAAGAGAAGCACATTTCATCCGATCCGGCTGAAATTTGGTACATGGTGTTAGTATATGGTCTCTAACAAACATGCAAAAATTGGTCCACATCGGTCCATAATTATATATAGCCCCCATATAAACCGATCCCCCGATTTGGCTTGCGGAGCCTCTAAGAGAAGCAAATTTCATCCGATCCGGTTGAAATTTGGTACATGGTGTTGGTATATGTTCTATAATAACCATGCAAAAATTGGTCCACATCGACCAATAATTATATATAGCCCCCATATAAGTCGTTCCCTAGATTTGACCTCCGGAGCCTCTTAGAGGAGCAAAATTCATCCGATCCGGTTGAAATTTGGTACGTATTGTTAGTATATGTTCTCTAACAACCATGCAAGAATTGGTCCATATCGGTCCATAATTATATATAACATAGCCCCCATATAAATGGATCCCCAGATTTGTCCTCCGGAGCCTCTTGGAGGAGCAAAATTCATCCGATCCGGTTGAAATTTGGTACATATTGTTAGTATATGTTCTCTAACAACCATGCAAGAATTGGTCCATATCGGTCCATTATTATATATAACATAGCCCCCATATTATCGATCCCCAGATTTGTCCTCCGGAGCCTCTTGGTGGAGCAAAATTCATGCGATCAGGTTGAAATTTGCAACGTGGTGTTAGTATAAGGCTGCTAATAACCATGCCAAAATTGGTCCATATCGGTCTATAGTTATATATAGCCGATCCCCAATCACACAAAAATTGGTCCATATCAGTTCATAATCATGGTTGCCACTCGAGCCAAAAATAATCTACCAAAATTTTATTTTTATAGAAAACATTGTCAAAATGTTATTTCTATAGAAAATTTTGTCAAAATGTTATTTCTATAGAAAATTTTGTCAAAATTTTATTTCTATAGAAAATTTTTTCCAAATTTTATTTCTATAGAAAATTTTGTCACAATTTTACTTCTATAGAAAATGTTGTCAAAATTTTATTTTGTCAAAATTTTATTTCTATAGAAACTTTAAACTTAATTATATACGTATTTAATCGGCCTTTTTTAGTTTAATATATACCACGTATGGACTATGTGGTATATATTACGGTGTTAGGAAGTTTTAAGATACCTTGCCATCGGCTTCAGTAGAAATTTCTACGCAATCCATGGTGGAGGGTGCTTAAGCTTCGGCCTGGCCGAACTTACGGCCGTATATACTTGTTTTTAGGTAGCAAATATT
Organism: Haematobia irritans; assembly: GCF_050003625.1. Classification (NCBI taxonomy): domain Eukaryota; kingdom Metazoa; phylum Arthropoda; class Insecta; order Diptera; family Muscidae; genus Haematobia; species Haematobia irritans. Next base: position 181,943,910 of record NC_134400.1, on the reverse strand, counting down.
CATCATTTGTAAAAGATTCCTTTTATAGAAAATTCTATTTTTATGCTAACTATGAAATCACCCAAAATAAATAAAATACTTTTGCCCTCATTGCGCATGCGTGTCACGTTCGCCATACAACACAAAGCACAACATGAAGCAGTATAGCGCACCCCCTTTTTGAATTGAAGCTGATATGAAAATTAAACTTGTCTTTATTGGTTGACAGTTGACGTTGGTTTAAGTAAGGTCCGTTAAAATGCTTGGCCGTTTTGTCAATACAAAAAAAGCCTTAGAAGGCATAGGTACCGGTGATGTTTTCCCTCCCTATACCGCAAGCCATAGTTTTAATCACTCATACCCAACTTAGTCATTTGATGTCTGAGGGTTTGAAGAACAACAATACGAGTAATTCCTTAAATTATTCAATTGTTGAGTTTTTATTATTATTATTATTTTTTTTAACGAAAATTTAAATGAAAACTTTCAATTGTTTTTGTTTTTTTTTTTTTTTGGGAGTCTTAAATTGTTATTCATTTATTGGCTAGGGATTTGTGAGTTTGGCTTTATTTCTTTTCTTACATTTAGCCCATAACAATAACTCTCTGGGCTCTAAACAACAATAAAGTTATCTATGAAAATGGTTTCAATCCATCAGAACTCTTGCAATATTGTGATGAATGGATTGTGTTTGCTTGGCACGAATGAATGCTCCAATACCCTGGTGGCCTGATGAAATGTCTATGGAAATTGTGCCCCTTTTTCAATGAGAAACCGCAGCAAGGTAAATATATTTGGGGATTTCGTTTAACCAAAATGGATTTTGCATAATTTACGACTATCGTTGTTGTTTCATTTGCTACAATAAACTATGCATTTTATTACCTCATTGAATTTCCATCAGATATGTTTTTCAAACGAAAATGTTCCCCGAAAAAAACTAAGACAATTTAATCAAAAAAATATTTCCCATGCTAGAGCATAGAAGGGACCAAGAGTTACAAAATGGTGCTTTGAAAAACGACGAACAACATAGATTATCACCATTTTATGCTAAACGCACAGATGCTCAAGTCCAATTATATTCTTAGTTATGTTTCTTCATTTCAATTGAATTCATTGCCTTTTTTCAGATTCCCATGAAGTGCTAATGGATGCTCTCTGGGGGTATGCTCGAATAATGTTTGCTGTTTATTGCAAGAGAATATCAACAAAACCACGATTGGTACAATATAAAAAATGAATCTTTAATAAATTTTTAAGCAAAAAAATATTTAATTAGCCGAGTTGATGGAAATTGAACATTTAACGGCAGTAAATCAAATTGCAAATTGGTGCTTTTTTGTGGAAAATAAATTCTAAACAAAATTTATAACGAAAACACGAAGTTAATGGGGTAGCAAATGAAATTGACCAGACAATAAAAAACAAAATGAGAAATGTTTTTGTTTAAGTGATACTCTCATCAAAAATATATACTCCAATTTATATGGTCTGCAACCAAATTTTGAAAAATAAAAACAAGTATATACGGCCATGAGTTCGGTCAGGCCGGATCTTATCTACCCTCTACCATGGATTGCATAGAAACTTGTACTAAAGACTGTCATCCACAATCGAATTACTTGGTTGCGGTAACACTTGCCATTGGCAAGGTATCTTAAAACTTCTTAACACCGTCTTCTCAATTGTAAGTTAGTCAACACGGGGTATATATTAATCAAAAAAGGCCGATTAAATACGTATATAATTCAGTTTGACAAAATTTTCTATAGAAATACAATTTTGACAAAATTTTCTATAGAAATAATTTTTGGACAAAATTTTCTATAGAAATAAAAATTGGACAACATTTTCTATAGAATTAAAATTTTGACAAAATTTTCTATAGCAATAAAATGTTGACAAGATTTTCTAAAGAAATAAAATTTTGACAAAATTTTCTATAGAAATAAAATTTTGACAAAATTTTCGATAGAAATAAAATGTTGACAAAATTTTCTATAGAAATAAAATTTTGACAAAATTTTCTATAGAAATAAAATTTTGACAAAATTTTCTATAGAAATAAAATTTTGACAAAATTTTCTATAGAAATAAAATTTTGACAAAATTTTCTATAGCAATAAAATTTTGACAACATTTTCTATAGAAATAAAATTTTGACAAAATTTTCTAAAGAAATAAAATTTTGACAAAATTTTCTATAGAAATAAAATTTTGACAAAATTTTCTAAAGAAATAAAATTTTGACAAAATTTTCTATAGAAATAAAATTTTGACAAAATGTTCTATAGAAACAAAATTTTCACAAAATTTTCTATAGCAATAAAATTTTGACAACATTATCTATAGAAATAAAATTTTGACAAAATTTTCTATAGAAATAAAATTTTGATAAAATGTTCTATAGAAATAAAATGTTGAAAATAATTTCTATAGAAATAAAATTTTGACAAAATTTTCAATAGCAATAAAATTTTGACAAAATTTTCTAAAGAAATAAAATTTTGACAAAATTTTCTATAGAAACAAAATTTTGACAAAATGTTCTTTAGAAATAAAATCTTGACAAAATTTTGTATAGTAATACAATTTTGACAAAATTTTCTATTGGAATAAAATTTTGACAACATTTTCTATAGAAATAAAATTTTGACAAAATTTTCTATAGAAATAAAATTTTGACAAAATTTTCTATAGAAATAAAATTTTGACAAAATTTTCTATAGAAATAAAATGTTGAAAATAATTTCTATAGAAATAAAATTTTGATAAAATTTTCAATAGCAATAAAATTTTGACAAAATGTTCTATATAAATAAAATCTTGACAAAATTTTGTATAGTAATAAAATTTTGACAAGATTTTCTATAGCAATAAAATGTTGACAAGATTTTCTAAAGAAATAAAATTTTGACAACATTTTCTATAGAAATAAAATTTTGACAAAATTTTCTATAGAAACAAAATTTTGACAAAATTTTCTGTAGAAAAAAAAATTTTGACAAAATTTTCTATAGAAATAAAATTTTGACAAAATTTTCTATAGAAATAAAATGTTGAAAATAATTTCTATAGAAATAAAATTTTGACAAAATTTTCTATAGAAACAAAATTTTGACAAAATGCTCTATAGAAATAAAATCTTGACAAAATTTTCTATAGTAATACAATTTTGACAAAATTTTCTATAGAAATAAAATGTTGACAAAATTTTCTATAGAAACAAAATTTTGACAAAATTTTCTATAGCAATAAAATTTTGACAAAATTTTCTTAGAAATAAAATTTTGACAAAATTTTCTATAGAAATAAAATTTTGACAACATTTTCTATAGAAATAAAAATTTTAACAAAATTTTATATAGAAATAAAATGTTGAAAATAATTCCTATAGAAATAAAATTTTGACAAATAAAATTTAGACAAAATGTTCTATAGAAATAAAATCTTGACAAAATTTTGTATAGTAATAAAATTTTGACAAAATTTTCTATAGCAATAAAATTTTGACAAAATTTTCTAAAGAAATAAAATTTTGACAAAATTTTCTATAGAAATAAAATTTTGACAAAATGTTCTATAGAAATAAAATCTTGACAAAATTTTGTACAGTAATAATATTTTGGTAGATTATTTTTGGGGATCGGCTATATATAACTATAGACCGATATGGACCAATTTTGGCATGGTTCTTAGCGGCCATATACTAGCGCAATGTACCAAATTTCACCACGTACCAAATTTAAATCGGATCGGATGAATTTTGCTCCTCCAAGAGCTCCGAAGGTCAAATCTGGGGATCGGTTTATATGGGGACTATATATAATTATGAACCGATGTGGACCAATTTTTGCATAGTTCTTAGAGACCATATACTAACACCATGTACCAAATTTCAACCGGATTGGATGAAATTTGCTTCTCTTAGAGGCCTCGCAAACCAAATCGGGGGATCGGTTTATATGGGGGCTATATATAATTATGGACCGATGTGGACCGATTTTTGCATGCTTGTTAGAGACCATATACTAACACCACGTACCAAATTTCAGCCGGATCGGATCAAACTTGCTTCTCTTAGAGGCCTCGCAAGCCAAATTTGGGGGTCCGTTTATATGGGGGCTATACGTAAAAGTGGACCGATATGGCCCATTTGCAATACCATCCGACCTACATCAATAACAACTAATTGTGCCAAGTTTCAAGTCGATAGCTTGTTTCGTTCGGAAGTTAGCGTGATTTCAACAGACGGACGGACGGACATGCTACGATCGACTCAGAATTTCACCACGACCCAGAATATATATACTTTATGGGGTCTTAGTGCAATATTTCGATGTGTTACAAACGGAATGACAAAGTTAATATACCCCCCATCCTATGGTGGAGGGTATAAAAACAAAATGAGAAATGTTTTTGTTTAAGTGATACTCTCATCAAAAATAGATACTCCAATTTATATGGTCTGCAACCAAATTTTGAAAAATAAAAACAAGTATATTCGGCCGTAAGTTCGACCAGGGCGAATCTTATGTACCCTTCACCATGGATTGCATAGAAACTTGTACTAAAGACTGTCATCACAATCGAATTACTTGGGTTGCGGTAACACTTGCCGATGGCAAGGTATCTTAAAACTTCTCAACACCGTCTTCTCAATTATAAGTTAGTCCTTACGGGGTATATATTAAACAAAACAAGTATATACAGAAGTAAGTTCAGCCGGGCCGAATCTTAAATACCCACCACCATGAATCAAAGATAATAGTTTACTTTGAAAACTCTTCGTCTTAGCGGGTTTCTTGATAATATATAGAATTTTAGGGGTTTGATGACAAATTTTCTCTCAAGCAAATCAGTCCAACCAGATTCTACCTATGAAGACTAGATCAGATTCTGTATTTATGAGAACCAATTTTATTTGAGCTTTAGGTTAAGTTAGGTGGCTGCTCGATGTATCAGGCTCACTTAGACTATTCAGTCCATTGTGATACCACATTGGTGAACTACTCTCTTATCACTGAGTGCTGCCCGATTCCATGTTAAGCTCGTTGACAAGGGACCTCATTTTTATAGACGAGTCCGAACGGCGTTCCACATTGCAGTGAGACCACTTAGATGAGCTTTGAAACCCTCAGAAATGTCAACAGCATTACTGAGGTGGGATAATCCACCGCTGAAAAGCTTTTTGGTGTTCGGTCGAAGCAGGAATCGAACCCACGACCTTGTGTATGCATGGCGGGCATGCTAACCATTGCACCACGGTGGCTCCCTGGTCTTTTAGAATCTGTAGTTTTTATCCAATTTGCCTGAAATTTGAAATCTGGAGGAATGCTAGGAAAATAAAGAGATGAGCCGAAAATGTTGATAATCGGACCATGGTTTGATATAGCCCCCATATAAACCGATCTCCCGATTTTATTTCTTGGGCTTGTAGAATCGGTTGTTTTTATTCAATTTGCCTGAAGTTGGAAATGTAGAGGTATTCTAGGAAAATAAAGAGATGTGCCGAAAATGGTGATTATCAGACCCCCATATAGACCGATCTCCTAATTTTACTTCTTGGACTTCTAGAATCCGTAGTTTTTAGCCAATTTGCCTAAAATTGGAAATCTAGATGTATTCCAGGACCATAAAAAGTGTGCCGAATATATTGTGTATTGGTACAGTTTTTGATATAGCCCCCTTATAAACCGGCCCTCCGATTTGGGTTCTAGATTCTAGAACTACAATTAAATGTGCTGAATACACATTCCCGATTTAACTCCTAGGGTTTCTAGAAATTTTAGTTTTTACTCAATTTGCCACAAAATATACTGACATTTTAGACCCATAACAATGTGTATATGATTTAGTTGTATCGGTCCATTTGGTAAGGCTTCCATATAGACCGATTTCACTTATGGAGGGTATAGAAGGCTCATTGATCATGAAAATTGCTTGACACTAAATGCAAAATTTCCAAATTTTACTTCTCGTAATCATTTAAATAATTGGGATGAAAATCTACAGATTTTAGATTTCAAACTAAGGCGTTATTTCATCATTTTCTTGCACACTTACAAGAAATGTTTATGATTCCACTAAAGTTCAAACAAAAAACGGTTCCTATAAATTCAGAATCTGATCTAGTCTTCATAGGGAGCCACCGTGGTGCAATGGTTAGCATGCCCGCCTTGCATACACAAGGTCGTGGGTTCGATTCCTGCTTCGACCGAACACCAAAAAGTTTTTCAGCGGTGGATTATCTCACCTCAGTAATGCTGGTGACATTTCTGAGTGTTTCAAAGCTTCTCCAAGTGGTTTCACTGCAATGTGGAACGCCGTTCGGACTCGGCTATAAAAAGGAGGTCCCTTGTCATCGAGCTTAACATGGAATCGGGCAGAACTCAGTGATAAGAGAGAAGTTCACCAACGTGGTATCACAATGGACTGAATAGTCTAAGTGAGCCTGATACATCGGGCTGCCACCTAACCTAACCTAGTCTTCATAGGTAAAATCTTTACATTTATCTAGCGTACAGGTTGAACTGATCTGCTTGGGAAACTATCTGTCATCAAACCCCTGAAGAGTGTACCGTTTAATTTTGTTTTGCGTCGCCGTTTGCCCTTTGTCACATGTCGTAGATTAAAAGTTTCAAAAGTGAAAGCTACCAAAATACCGGTTAATTCCAAATTAAATTTCTTGTTGGAAAACGCTACTGTTGATTAGGGCAGAAATACAGGACATTTGTACAAACTCCATGAATTATAGAATCAATGACAACATAAATTCCTACACTTGCATATTTCACTTAAAAATATGAAGCAACACCATAAAGAAATTATTTGTCTTGGTTTTCATCATCATCAACCGGGGGATGTTTATAAAATAAATATTTATCAAAAAAAAAAATCGAACTGTTTAATTAACTCGAAATAATTTTTACTCTTTGGCCAAAAGGGCTATATGAAGTTGTGGCCTCTGGTGTGTGAGATACATTCTAATTTATTGTCGGCTAATTTGACCATCCACGTCCGTCGGCTATATCCGTGGATTCACATGAAGAACAAATGATCTCTAGATTGGTTTTTAATTTACTTTGGCCAGTTTGTTTATGATTTTTTTTTTTGATGTTGGCATTGTTGTTTTTCGGTAGGATCCTAATATTTGGGTTACCCATAAACCACTTGGGTGGGTAGAACATAAGCGAGAATAATTCCCTTGGAGCATATTAAACATTCAGTATGTATTACTGAATACTTTCGATAAATAAACAGTGTAGATGCGAAATGTAATTCATCCAAGTGGAAATACCCAGCAAAACATTTTTGAGACTATGAGAGAAACAGTTTTTATACCCACCACCATAGAATGGTGATGGGGGTATAATAAGTTTGTCATTCCGTTTGTAACACATCGAAATATCGATTTCCGACTATATAAAGTATATATATTCTTGATCAGGGAGAAATTCTAAGACGATATAACGATGTCCGTCTGTCTGTCTGTCTGTCTGTTGTAATCACGCTACAGTCTTCAATAATGAAGCAATCGTGCTGAAATTTTGCACAAACTCGTCTTTTGTCTGCAGGCAGGTCAAGTTCGAAGATGGGCTATATCGGTCCAGGTTTTTATATAGTCCCCATATAAACCGACCTCCCGATTTGGGGTCTTGGGCTTATAGAAATCGTAGTTTTTATCCAATTTGCCTGAAATTTGAAATCTAGAGGTATTTTATGACCATAAAGAGGTGTGCCAAAAATGGTGAGTATCGGTCCATGTTTTGGTATAGCCCCCATATAGACCGATGTCCCGATTTTACTTCTTGGGCTTATAGAAACCGCAGTTTTTATTCAATTGACCTGAAATTGGAAATCTAGAGGTATTGTAGGACCACAAATACGTGTGCCAAAAATTGTGAGTATCGGTCCATGTTTTGGTATAGCCCCCATATAAAACGACCTCCCGATTTTGGGTATTGGGCTTATAGAAACCGTAGTTTCTATCCAATTTGTCTGAAATTGGATATCTAGAGGTATTTTAGGACCATAAGAGGTGTGCCGAAAATGGTGAGTATCGGTCCATATTTTGGTATAGCCCCCATATAGACCGATTTCCCGATTTTACTTCTTGGGCTTCTAGAATCCGAAGTTTTTATCCTATTTGCCTGAAATTGGAAATCTAGAGGTATTTTCGGGTCATAAAGAGGTGTGCCGAAAACGGTGAGTATCGGTCCATATTTTAGTATAGCCCCCATAAGAACGATCTCCCGATTTAACTCCTTTGATTTCTAGAAACCGTAGTTTTATCTAATTTGCCTGAATTTGTAAATATTCTGATATTTTAGGCTCACAAAAACGTGTATCGGATTAAGTTTTTATCGGTCCATTTGATAATGGCTCCATATAGACCGACTTCACTTCTTGACGGTGTAGAAGGCGCACTGATCATGAAAATTGCTTGAAACTCAATGTAAAATTTCCAGATTTTACTTCCACAGATTTAAGATTTCAAATTAAGACATTATTTTATAATTTTCTTGCACACTTACAAGAGATGTTAATGATTCCTCTAAAACTCAAACAAAAATGGTTCTTATAAATCCAGAATCTGATATAGTCCTCATAGGTGAAATCTTTAAATTTATCTTCGGGAAGTGTCCTCAAGTCCTCAAGCCCTCCTGAAATTTCAAAGGAAACCCTAATATTTGGTTCATGGTGGTGGGTATTTAAGATTCGGCCCGGCCGAACTTAGTGCTGTATATACTTGTTTTCTAGTATTTTTAATTCAAAAGAATTTTTCCATATTTCAAATTAAATTCTTTTAAAATGAAATGAAACCTTTTTCTTTTCAAAGCAAATGAAACCTTGTAAAGTGGTTTTCTCGGTGGCAGAGGTAAGCCCAGTCGCCTACAGGGTCTCCGCAAGGACCCCCTATACCTCTCGGATTAGGAACACAAGGGTTTATCTCTCTCTCTCTCTCTCGGGTAAAATATTAAATAATTTAGTTTTATTGAATGCTACTATTTTATAATGTACTTGTATGATATATGACAATATGATCAGGAACTGAGGGCAGCAGGCATTCGGAATGTTATAGATTTGTAGATAATCGTGAACTGGTCTCTTCGCTGATATAAGGGAAGATTTGTATTCGTAGATAGGTTAGGTACAATGGCTGTCCGCTATTTCAGGCTCACTTAGGCTATTCTGTCAACAGTAATATCAGAGTGGTGAACTTCTCTGTTATCACTGAGTACTACCTGATTCCATGTTTAGCTTAATGAAAATGGATCTCCGAGTCCGAACCGAAATTCACATTGCGGCGAAACCCTGTATAGAAGCTTTGCAATACTCAGAAATGCCACCAGTATTAGTGAGAGGGAATAATCTAGCATTTAAAAAATTGTTGGTGTCCGGTCGACTTTGGGATCGAACCCATGACCCTTAGAATGCAAGGCGAATATGCCATTGCACCACAGTAGCTCGATTCGTTCATAAATGATTTGTTAAAAGAGCTTCGATTTGTTGGTAGCTTGATTATAGGTCTTTAAAGAGAGACTCGCAGAGTGGATTATTGAGTCGCTTCCTTGGTGATGAAAATTCGGTTCGTTCATGATCGGTGGTTGATGAGAACGTCGCTTCGTTGCAATTCGGATTTCAGACGCGTAATAATATTGCTGCAGTCGATTGCTGTAGAAGGTCAGCTTTAGAACTATTGCACGCGACTCCTTCCGGAGTCAGTAACCACTTACTGATAATTATCATGCAAACTGTTCTACTAGCTAGACTACGAGCGAACTGTAGGGCAGAAGGTTATAGCGGTGAAACTGTAGATTGGAACATCTCAGTAGTGGAACTAATGACCCGACGATCTCAGTTTGGGATCTGTAGGCCCGAAGTACTAAGTAGTGGAACTGCAGATCCGAAGTTTTCAGCGGTGGAAGTGTAGATACGAAGATCTCCGTGGTGGCACAATAGTTTCGAAGATCTCAGGGATGGTACTGTAGCTTCGAAGATCTAAGAGCTGGTTGTATAGGCCCGAAGGTAATTCAATGGTGGAAATGTAGTCCCGAAGATCTCAGTGGGGTGAAGTGTAGAACCTAAAATCTCAATGGTGGAAATATAGGCCCAAAAGATGTCAGTGGTGGAACTGTATCAGTGGTAGCCCCGATGATCTCAGAGTTAGAACTACAGCCACCGTGGTGCAATGGTAAGCATGCCCGCCTTGTATACACAGGGTCGTGTGTTCGACCAAACACCAAAAAGTTTTTCACCGGTGGATTAACTCACCTCAGTAATGATGGTGATATTTCTGAGTATTTCAAAGCTTCTCCAAGTGTTTTCGCTGCAGTGTGGAACGCCGTTCGGAATTGGCTATAAAAGAAGGTCACTTGTCATTGAGCTTAACATAGAATCGGGCAGCACTCAGTACTACTCACCATTGTGGTATCACAATGGACTGAATAGTCTAAGTGAGCCTGAAATATCGGGCTGCCATTATACCTAACCTAAGCTATAGCTTTGAAGGTCTAAGGATTGAACTATAGCTACGAAGATCTCAATGGTGAAAGTGTAAGCACGAAGGTGTGAATGATGGAACTATAAATCCAAAGATCTCAGTAGGGGAAGTGTAGGACCGAAGGTCTCAGCTGTGAAACTTTAGATCCTCAGTGATCGAACGCTAGATCCGAAGTTCTCAGTAGAGGAACTGTAGGTCCATAGTAATGGAACTATATATTCGAAGATCTCAGAGAAGGAATTATACGACCGAAGTTCTCAGTAGTGCAAGTGAAGGTCTCAGAAATGGAACTGTAGGACGTAAGGTCTCAGTTGTAGAACTGTAGATCTAAAGATATCAATGGTGGAAGTGTAGATCGGAAGATTTCAGTGGTGGAACTGTAGGTCCGAAGGTTTCAATGGTGGAACTGTATATCCGAAAACCTGAGTGTGCAACTGTAGGCCAGGAGGTCTCAGTGGTGGAACTGTAGGCCGAGAGGTCTCAGTGGTGGAACTGTAGGCCCGAAGCTCTCATTGGTGAAACTTTAGGCACAAAGGTCTCAGTGGTGAAACTGTAGGCCGGGAGGTCTCAGTGGTGGAACTGTAGCCCCGAAGGCCTTAGTGATGGAACTGTTGATCTGAAGATTTCAGAAGAGGAACTGTAGGTCCATAGTGATGGAATTGTAGATTCGAAGATCTCAGTGGTGGAACTGTAAGCCCGAGGGTCTCAGTTGTGGAACTGTAGGCACGAAGATCTCAGTGGAAAAGTGTAGACCGGGAGGTCTCAGTGGTGGAAATGTAGGTGCGCAGATTTCAATGGTGCAAGTGCAAGCCCCAAATGTCTCAATGATGGTACTGTAGGCCGGAAGGTCTCTGTGGTGAAACTTTGAGTCGGGAATTCTCAGCGGTCGAACAGTAGGTCCGAAGATCTCAGCGGTCGAACTGTAGGCCCGAAGGTCTCAGCTGTGAAAATTTAGATCCTCAGTGATCGAATGCTAGATCCGAAGATCTCAGTAGAGGAACTGTAGGTCCATAGTGATGGAACTATGTATTCGAAGATCTCAGAGAAGGAATTATAGGACCGAAGTTCTCAGTAGTGCAAGTGAAGGCCTGAAGCTCTCAGTAATGGAACTGTACGACGTAAGGTCTCAGATGTAGAATTGTAGATCCAAAGATATCAATGGTGGAAGTGTAGATCGGAAGATTTCAGTGGTGGAACTGTATATCCGAAAACCTGAGTGGGCAACTGTAGGCCGGGAGGTCGCTGTGGTTAAACTGTATGCCGGGAGGTCTCAGTGGTGGAACTGTAGGCCCGAAGGTCTCAATGATGAAACTTTAGGCACAAAGGTCTCAGTGGTGGAACTGTAGGCCAGGAGGTCTGAGTTTTGGAACTGTAGGCCGGGAGGTCTCAGTATGGGAAGTGTAGGCAGGGAGGTCTCAGTGGTGGAACTGTAGCCCCGAAGGTCTTAGTGATCGAACGGTTGATCCGATGATTTCAGAAGAGGAACTGTAGGTCCATAGTGATGGTATTGTAGATTCGAAGATCTCAGTGGTGGAACTGTAGGCCCAAGGGTCTCATTTGTGGAACTGTAGGCACGAAGATCTCAGTGGAAAAGTGTAGACCGGGAGGTCTCAGTGGTGGAAATGTAGGTGCGCAGATTTCAATGGCGCAAGTGCAAGCCCCAAGGTCTCAATGATGGTACTGTAGGCCCGAAGGTCTCAGTGGTCGGGAGGTCTCAGCGGTCGAACAGTAGGCCCGAAGATCTCAGCGGTGGAACTGTAGGCCCAAAAGGTTTCAGTACGTGGAACTGTTTATGCCACACATATATACCTATCGTAGCCTGAGACGTTTGGAAAATTCTACAATTTTTTTCTCAAAATAGTTCGCTGGGTTATGTGAGCATAAACATAAATTAAACAGATTGTTCGTTTTTGGGGGTGAACCATAAACATAAATATACACTTGGCTGGCTATTTATATTGGCTGGCCCAAATTGACCGGCTGCCTATGGGAGTATAGTGGCTGGATGGACCACCAACATATCAATTCACACATACACACACAATATAAATGAATGGGGAGGGGGAAACATGATCAGTGCCAAAGAACATGATGAAAACTGAATCGTTCGCCCCACTCCATGGCAAACTAATATGTACTCTCGAATTCATACAACATTCGGAATGTTTATTTTGAAAGGCCCCCATCAACACAAGAAATCATCTTCAGCCTTCATGTTCATCAGTTTGTGCTGGAGTCGTGCCGGAATGACCAAAGCATCATCCGAAAACAACAGGAAAACAAGCTATGGAAGATCTAAACTCAATTTTTTATGAACAAACAAACAACCAACCAACATTTTTGAGAAACAGGAAGAACCCTCATATCAGTCAATGCAAGCAGCAGTCGCAGCAGCAACAACCACAATAACAAAAGAATTCTTTGCTGATTTGATTACCATCATCAACAATCTCTAATTTCGAGTAATGATTTCATAACCGAATGCCTTGGAGGGCTAAATGATTGCGATCAATTCTCCACTTTTTTTTTCGTTGTTTTTTAGCTTGAAACGGCGGTCGTTTAGTCTTAAATCAAAAGATATGTAAGCCAGTGAAATTTGTGTAGGATTTTTGTGTATTTTGGTTTGCTATTGGAACCCCCCCATTGGCAAATGTTTGTCCATACACTAAATTTATGAAATTAAATGTTTCAGGATTTCTCTGTGCAAGTGTGGGCTGATTTATGCCACACATGTGGTTTTTCAACTTCATCTGATCCATCTGCTGCAAATGAACTTTTTCCAAAGAGCAATACTGCCTGATTACTAGGAAAATATTTTTTTTTTTTGGGATAGAAAATTTTGAAAAGTGGAGCAAATTTATGGTAATGATATATTCTCTGAATACCAGGTGGTTTATATCCATTCAGCATAAAACTGGTGTATACGGCCGAAAGTTCGCTCGGGCTGAATCTTAAAATGCCCACGTTAATGAATGAAATATATTTCCAATTTCGAATAAAAGCTGCTGTGCCGGAATATCGGTCATTGTGGGGGCTACAGGGTATACACAAAAATGTTTTTTTTTTCTGATTCAATCACGAAATTAATTGATCCAATAATTTTTTTAATTGAAATGTTTTCAATCGCAGAAATAATAGTATCAATTAAAAAATTTATTGAACGTCAATTAAAAAATTAATTGAACCAATTAACAAATTAATTGACCCAATTAACTTTTGTGATTGATTTTTGTTGCATTTAAGAAATTTTTTTGAATCAAATAAATTTTTAATTGAATATTTTGTAAAACTCAATTAAAACTATATCTGGAAAAAATTTCGTGAAATTTTTTTCTGTATAGCTGATATGTATTGCAGCCACTTTAAGATTGCTATCATTTCGAAGCCGATCGTCTGACAGCTCACAGAGCGTGATAGAGTGATTTTTTTATACCCTGCTCCACCCTGTGGAACAGGGACGAGATAGGAGACGAGATACAGGAGACGAGATAGACACATGGTGTCTTTGGCAAAAATGCTCAGGGTGGGCTCTTGAGTCGATATAGCGATGTCCGTCTGTCCGTGAACACATTTTTGTAATCAAAGTCTACGTCGCAGTTTTAGTCCAATCGACTTCAAATTTGGCACAAGTATATGTTTTGGCTCAGAATAGATCTCTATTGATTTTGGAAGAAATCGGTTCAGATTTAGATATAGCTCCCATATATATATATCGCCCGATATGGACTTATATGGCCCCAGAAGCCAGAGTTTTACCCTAATTTACTTAAAATTTTGCACAAGAAGAACAATTAGTACTATAGTCAAGTAAGCCAAATTTTATTGAAATCGGTTCAGATTTAGATATAGCTCCCATATATATCTTTCGCCCGATATAGACTAATACGGTCCCAGAAGCCAGAGTTTTACCCCAATTTGGTTGAAATTTTGCACAGCGAGTAGAATTGGCATTGTAGCTATGCGTGCCAAATTTGGTTGAAATCGGCTCAGATTTCGATATAGCTCCCATATATATCTTTCGGCCGGTTTACACTCATATGACCACAGAGGCCAATTTTTAACTCCGATTTAGTTGAAATTTTGCACAGGGAGTAGAATTAGCATTGTAGCTATGCGTGCCAAATTTGGTTGAAATCGGTTCAGAGTTAGATATATCTCCCATATATAGCTTTCGCCCGATTTACACTCATATGACCACAGAGGCCAAGTTTTAACTCCGATTTTGTTGAAATTTTGCACAGGGAGTAGAATTAACATTGTTGCTATGCGTGCCAAATTTGGTTGAAATCGGTTCAGATTTAGATATAGGTCCCATATATAGCTTTCGCCCGATTTACACTCATATGACCACAGAGGCCAATTTTAAATTCCGATTTAGTTGAACTTTTGCACAGAGAGTAGAATTAGCATTGTTGCTATGCATGGCAAATTTGGTTGAAATCGGTTCAGATTTAGATACAGCTCCCATATATATCTTTCGGCCGATTTACACTCATATGACCACAGAGGCCAATTTTTTGCTCCGATTTAGTTGAAATTTTGCACAGGGAGTAGAATTAGCATTGTAGCTATGCGTGCCAAATTTGGTTGAAATCGGTTCAGATTTAGATATATCTACCATATATAGCTTTCGCCCGATTTACACTCATATGACCACAGAAGCCAATTTTTAACTCCGATTTTGTTGAAATTTTGCACAGGGAGTAGAATTAGCATTGTTGCTATGCGTGCCAAATTTGGTTGAAATCGGTTCAGATTTAGATATAGGTCCCATATATAGCTTTCGCCCGATTTACACTCATATGACCACAGAGGCCAATTTTAAACTCCGATTTAGTTGAAATTTTGCACAGAGAGTAGAATTAGCATTGTAGCTATGCGTGCCAAATTTGGTTGAAATCGGCTCAGATTTCGATATAGCTCCCATATATATCTTTCGGCCGATTTACACTCATATGACCACAGAGGCCAATTTTTAACTCCGATTTTGTTGAAATTTTGCACAGGGAGTAGAATTAACCTTGTTGCTATGCGTGCCAAATTTGGTTGAAATCGGTTCAGATTTAGATATAGGTCATATATATAGCTTTCGCCCGATTTACACTCATATGACCACAGAGGCCAATTTTAAACTCCGATTTAGTTGAAATTTTGCACAGAGAGTAGAATTAGCATTGTTGCTATGCATGCCAAATTTGGTTGAAATCGGTTCAGATTTAGATACAGCTCCCATATATATCTTTCGCCCGATTTACACTCATATGACCACAGAGGCCAATTTTAAACTCCGATTTAGTTGAAATTTTGCACAGGGAGTAGAATTAGCATTGTTGCTATGCGTGCCAAATTTGGTTGAAATCTGTTCAGATTTAGATACAGCTCCCATATATATGTTTTTCTGATTTCGACAAAAATGGTCAAAATACCAACATTTTCCTTGTAAAATCGCCACTCCTTAGTCGAAAAGTTGTAAAAATGACTCTAATTTTCCTAAACTTCTAATACATATATATCGAGCGATAAATCATAAATAAACTTTTTCGAAGTTTCCTTAAAATTGCTTCAGATTTAAATGTTTCCCATATTTTTCTAAAACATTATGTTCCACCCTAGTGCATTAGCCGACTTAAATTTTGAGTCTATAAATTTTGTAGAAGTCTATCAAATTCTGTCCATATCGAGTGATATTTAAATGTATGTATTTGGGACAAACCTTTGTATATAGCCCCCAACACATTTGACGGATGTGATATGGTATCGAAAATTAGATCTACAAAGTGGTGCAGGGTGTAATATAGTCGGCGTCGCCCCACTTTAGACTTTCCGTACTTGTTTTTTTTTTTTTTGTATTTAGAAAATCACAATGGGCTATAGTTAGAGCCTTCCAAAATAATACTTTCCTCCCAAACGAAATTTTAGACAAACAAAGTTCGTTTCTCATTTGCTTTTCGCTGTAAGGAAGTGTATTTGGAAAAAAAGTATATACTTTTTGTGATAAACGTTTATTCTTTTCCAGGATGTAAAAGCAATTTCATAAAGACAAACTAAAAAAAAAACATTGTTTTCTTGCTAGTTGCATTTTCCCTCACATCTTTCTCACATCCACGAGTTTTTTTAATTTCTTAACACCATTTCCTGTAATACCAACAATGTAGAAGGAATTATACGATTTTATAAATTTTTAAAATTTTTTTACCTTTCGCTTGGACGGAGAATCGAACCGCGGACCATGCACTTTGTAAGCCAACACACTAACCACTGAGCTATGTACCTGTTATGGTCATCAATAGATAATTATCCATATAAGTTATATTTATATAGCATAGCTTGCGGCGCCCACGAACCGATTAAACCAAGTTTATTTAACAGAAACAAACATTTAGTTTGGCACCGTGGAGCAGTGGTTGCTACGTCCGACTTGCATGCCAAGGGTCGTGGGTTCGATCCCTGCTTCGACCAACGTTTTTTTTGTTTTGTTTTTTTTTACTATATTCCAGATATGTTCGGAAGATTCCGAAAAAATGCTCAACATTACATTGTAGTATATTAAATTTTGAACTGTAACATGTGTCTTATTAAAGACCTAAAGTCAGAAAAGAACAGTGTTTGATATAAACGAAATGGACTGTGTTGTTGTTTCAAAAATAACTTTTTTTATTGAAAAAATAAAAATTTTGTAACAAACGAATTTTTTTGGTGATAAAAGTTTAAAATTTTCGAAGCAATTCAAAAAACTCTAACAAAAGAAAAACGTTTTCTGTACACGTTTTCCAAACGTTTTTTTTTTCTTTGCGTGTGGGAGTGTTTTATCGCACCTAGAAAGTAAACCAAAAAAATCTGTAACAACACCAGAAATGATCCAAAAACAGATGTCCATATTTGATCGATATCTAAATCAGTGAAGCCCAGGGCAAACAAAAATTTCGGACGCGGAACATGGACTTTTAACCAGGACCCAGTACCATCAGACTCAGCACGCGTCAACCAAGACTGATTCCTGATTTCAATGACCATCAAAATCTCCCCAATTCGTTGGACTTTTACAAAAAGTCGAAGTCAAAGGTGAACATATTCCACACTACTTTTATTTCGAAATTCCATTTGAACTAAAAAAGTTTCATTTCAATTGAGAAAGGTTACAAAAATTGTATTGTAAAAATTTCACTTGAAGTGCAAATGCTATGAAATTAAAGTGCCATAGAGAAAAATAGTCATAGAGAGCGGACATTCAGAAAAAAATTCATAGGAAAACATACAAACGTCTAACGACTACAGTATCCAAAAATTGATTTTTAAGATAATCGCCTTTTTATCACAAATATTCGATACCAACTTTTTTGCTATCTTTGAATTTGGCTGGTCGACTTTTAATCACAGTTGCCACAATTAGTAGAATTCTACCAAAAATGGTAGATTTTTTACTGTTTTATAGATTGGTAGAATTCTTGATGTTTTCGAAGATTTTACAAAATATTCCTCTCCAACTATGAAATCCTTAATAAATTTTCTACAGAAATAAAATTTTGACAAAATTTTCTATAGAAATTAATTTTTGACAAAATTTTGTATAGAAATAATATTTTGACAAAACTTCCTAAAGACATGAAATGTTGACAACATTTTCTATACAAATAAAATTTTGACAAAATTTTCTATAGAAATATAAAATTTTGACAAAATTTTCTATGGCAATACAAATTTGGTAGATTATTTTTGGTTCAAGCGGCAATCGTGATTTTTCTGTGATTGGGGATCGATTTATTTGGGGGCTATATATAATATAGATCGATACGGACCAATTTTGGCATGGTTGTTATCGGCCATTCACTAGCGAAATGTACTAAATTTCAACCGGATCGGATGAAATTTGCTTCTCTTAGAGCCTCCGCAAGCCAAATCTGGGGATTGGGTGGCTATATGAGTATATAATTATGGACCGATTTGGACCAATTTTTGCTTGGTTGTTAGAGACCATATACCAACACCATGTACCAAATTTCAACCCGATTGCATGAAATTTGCTTCTCTTAACATAGAGCCATCGCAAGCCACAGCTGGGTATTGGTTTATATGGGGGCTATATATAATTATGGACCGATGAGGACCAATTTTTGCATACTTGTTAGAGACCATATATCAACACCATGTGCCAAATTTCAGACGCATCGGATGAAATTTGCTTCTCTTTGAGGCTCCGCAAGCCAAATCTTGGGATTGGTTTATATGGGGGCAATATACATATAATTATGGGCCGATTTGGACCAATTTTTGCTTGGTTGTTAGAGACCATATACCAGCACCATGTACCAAATTTCAGCCGGATCGCATGAAATTTGCTTCTCTTTGAGGCTCCGCAAACCAAATCTAGGGATCGGTTTATAGGGTGCTATATATAATTATGGACCTATGTGGACCAATTTTTGCTTGGTTGTTAGAGACCATATACTAACACCACGTATCAAATTTCAGCCGGATCGGATGGAATTTGCTTCTCTTTGAGGCTCCGCAAGCCAAATTTCGGGATTGGTTTATATGGGGGCTATATATAATTATGGACCTATGTGGACCATTTTTTGCTTTGTTGTTAGAGATCATATACCAACACCATGTGCCAAATTTCAGCCAGATCGAATGAAATTTGCTTCTCTTTGAGGCTCCGCAAGCCAAATCTGGGGATCGGTTTATATGGGGGCTATATATAATTATGGACCTATATGGACCCATTTTTGCATACTTGTTAGAGACCACGTACTTACGCTCTATACCAAATTTCAACCGGATCGGATGAGATTTACTTCTCTTAGAGGCCCCGCAAGCCAAATCTGGGGGTCCGTTTATATGGGGACTATACATAAAAGTGAACCGATGTGGCACATTTACAATACCATCCGACCTACATCAATAACAACTACTTGTGCCAAGTTTCAAGTCGATGGCTTATTGCGTTCGGAAGTTAGTGTGATTTCAACAGACGGACGGACGGACAAGCTTAAATCGACTCAGAATTTCACCACGACCCACAATATATATACTTTATGGGGTCTAAGAGCAATATTTCGATATGTTACAAACGGAATGACAAAGTTAATATATTCCCCATCCTAT
Organism: Haematobia irritans; assembly: GCF_050003625.1. Lineage (NCBI taxonomy): Eukaryota > Metazoa > Arthropoda > Insecta > Diptera > Muscidae > Haematobia > Haematobia irritans. The sequence continues at coordinate 181,924,316 of NC_134400.1, read as the reverse complement.
GGTGGAGGGTATAAAAAGGCAGAATAAATACATACCCAGAAAAAAAAGAGCTTCCAAAAAAGTAGTTTTAGTCCCTAATTCGTGATCCGGATCGTCCATAATGAATTTTACTTGGGCTTCCCAGCAAAAAAAGCGTCGCCAAAAAAAAGTAATGAAAATGTACTTTTTGGATCCGGAAGAGGTGCAAAATTGACGCAGAAGCGATGAATTTAACATGGGCTTGTCATAGGACAGAAGTTCTCCATTTCAACAGCCGATGCACTGAATTTGCATCACTTCTTTAGGTATAATCCGAATTCAATGTTTTGGATGTAAATTAAAAAATTCTGTGATATTTTGTCAAATAAATAATTTTTATAATTTTTTATAATTTTTAATGGATTCTAAAGCTTGTCGGAAACGTTAGACCTCAAACATTTTCAAAAATTCACAATTTTTTCAGATTGGATTTAGCATTTTTTTCGACAAAATTTAAATGATTTGTACCATTTTATAAATTCTTACTTTGTTTTTAACCTCTTTGAAATAAAAAAAATTAAAATTACCCATTAAAAGTATGAAAAAACCAAGTTATAAAGAATTGAATTAAAAGAACTTCCTAGGTAGTTAAAATAAAGAATATCATTGGGAGTGCATCGTCTGGAAGTGCTTTTAAAATTGTGCCTTTGGAAGAAATTGCAAAATTTAATTGTCCAAAACTTGAATTTTCACTTAAAACGGCGTTATTCTATACTTTCTAAGGCTTGCCCAAATGGATTGCATGGGAAGTGAAAAAATCGATTGGATACCGTGATCGGTTTTACAAAAATTTTTGTGGACTTGTCCAAAAGGACTGCATTGGAACTGGGAAAACTTGATGGGTAATTCCGGGATGCGCTTTATATTTTGCTGGGTATACATAAGCCTCTTAAGTTTTTAATCATTTTATTTTATATATGGGGGAGTCTATAAATAATTATCAATCGATATAAACCAATTTTCGCATGGAAATTGAGGGGCCAAATTTCAACTGGATAAGATGAAGTGTGTTCCCTCATGAGGCTTCCTAAGCTAAGTTTAGTTAAATGTAATCACACTGGACTGAATAGTCTAAGTGAGCCTGAACTTAATGGGGCTGCCAGTTTAATCTAACCTAGTTGAATGTAATGATATGGTTGCTTATGAACATTATATGCTTGTATTTAAAAATAATGTGCTAAAAATTTGAGTTCCAAACATATAATTTTTACATCCAAACATTTGAAAATCAGTCTTTTTCTGTCCAATTTCTTAACCTTAATCCGTCCCACCCCACATTTCTGAGAAATCGCAGAAGTTTAGTGTTTTCATTACACTTAAAAAACAAAACATTGGCAAAGGGGGAATCCCCCTGCCCAACCAATATATCGAAAAATAATTTAGCTGATTATTTTTATACCCACCACCATAGAATGGTGACGTTTGTAACACATCGAAATATCGATTTCCGACTATATAAAGTATATATATTCTTGATCAGGGAGAAATTCTAAGACGATATAACGATGTCCGTCCGTCTGTCTGTCTGTCTGTCTGTTGTAATCACGCTACATTCATCAATAATGAAGCAATCGTGCTGAAATTTTGCACAAACTCGTCTTTTGACTGCATGCAGTTCAAGTTCGAAGATGGGCTATATCGGTCCAGGTTTTGATATAGTCCCAATATAAACCGACCTCCCGATTTGGGGTCTTGGGCTTATAGAAACCGTAGTTTTTATCCAATTTGCCTGAAATTGGAAATCGAGAGGTATTGTAGGACCATAAATACGTGTGCCAAAAATTGTGAGTATCGGTCCATATTTTGGTATAGCCCCCATATAGACCGATCTCCCGATTTTATTTCTTGGGCTTATAGAAACCGCAGTTTTTATACAATTTACCTGAAATTGGAAATCTAGAGGTATTTTATGACCATAAAGAGGTGTGCCAAAAATTGTGAGTATCGGTCCATATTTTGTATGGTCCCCATATAAAACGACCTCCCGATTTTACTTCTTGGGCTTATAGAAACCGCAGTTTTTATTCAATTTACCTGAAATTGGAAATCTATAGGTATTTTAGGACCACAAATACGTGTGCCAAAAATGGTGAGTATCAGTCCATGTTTTGGTATAGCCCCCATATAGACCGATCTCCCGATTTTACTTCTTGGGTTTCTAGAAACCGTAGTTTTTATCAAATTTACCTGAAATTGGAAATCTAGAGGTATTGTAGGACCACAAATACGTGTGCCAAAAATTGTGAGTATCGGTCCATATTTTGGTATAGTCCCCATATAGACCGATATCCCGATTTTATTTCTTGGGCTTATAGAAACCGCAGTTTTTATTCAATTTACTTGAAATTGGAAATCTAGAGGTATTTTAGGACCATAAAGAGATGTGCTGAAAATGGTGAGTATCGGTCCATATTTTGGTATAGCCCCCATATAGACCGATTTCCCGATTTTACTTCTTGGGCTTCTAGAATCCGAAGTTTTTATTCTATTTACCTGAAATTGGAAATCTAGAGGTATTTTCGGGTCATAAAGAGGTGTGCCGAAAACGGTGAGTATCGGTCCATATTTTAGTATAGCCCCCATAAGAACGATCTCCCGATTTAACTCCTTGGGTTTCTAGAAACCGTAGTTTTTATCTGATTTGCCTGAAATTGTAAATATTCTGGTATTTTAGGCTCACAAAAACGTGTATCGGATTAAGTTTTTATAGGTCCATTTTGTAATGCCTCCATATAGACCGACTTTACTTCTTGAGGGTGTAGAAGGCGCATTGATCATGAAAATTGCTTGAAACTCTATGTAAAATTTCCAGATTTTACTTCTACAGATTTAAGATTTCAAATCAAGGCGTTATTTTATAATTTTCTTGCACACTTACAAGAGATGTTAATGATTCCTCTAAAAATCAAACAAATATGGTTCTTATAAATCCAGAATCTGATATAGCCCTCATAGGTGAAATCTCTAAATTTATCTTCGGGAAGTGTCCTCAAGCCCTCCTGAAATTTCAAAGGAAACCCTAATATTTGGTGGGTATTTAAGATTCGGCCCGGCCGAACTTAGTGCTGTATATACTTGTTTTTTTTTTCTAGAGGCCAATCCCAAAGGTCAATGAAAATTTCAAGCAAATCGAGAAACTTAAGTGCTAATCTAACCTATAGGGAGGTTTCGCTTAGGTTAGATATCAAAGAATAATGTACCCTGGCGATTTGCTCTACGTTTCAAATGAATTGGTCCAGCCGTTTGTGAGCTTACCCGGAGCATTGGCACAGGTCGAAAAGTCGGGGTTTTCCCAAATTTTGATCGATTACCCGAATTACGCGAAAAGTCTAATTTTTAAATACTGTTGCAATCCTTAATCACTAATTGCTTAATTTATTAAAACTTATGTCCCCATTTTTCAACTTTGCCTATTATTAAACATTGGCTCTTTTATGGAAAATCCGTTTTGTTTTTTGGTATGATGATATTTTCGAGTTTATGTTAATCGAATAGGGGACTGGTGATTATCAATTACGTGCTTATGTTTTCACTTAACTGCCTACCAAAAAATATCTGTTTGATTTCATTTTCCTTGGGAAATATTTAATTTTTTTTATCGCAATTTGTGGTACTAGAGAGAGGTGTTGAGGGAGGCATTATATATATGTTCTTCAAGTGTATATTTTTGAAAGGTGTGGGAAAGGGGGAGATATCAATAACAAGTTTGTGCAGCATATGTTAACAATTTGTGGCAGTTCATGTCTTTTAACACTAATTGCTAACAAAGTGCGAAAAAGCGAATAAAAAGAAAACGAACGCGCATAAAATCACAAGTGTTTCAAATTTAGTTGAAGTGGTGAAGTAGTGGGAGAGAGAGGGGGCAAGAGCAAGAGGGTTAGTCAAAAAAAATCACATCTAATGATTAAGAGCAGACTCAATAGAAAATTGCTACACATAAGAATGAGTGTGGCTGCACCGGTGCACGCACCCATATGCCAATCGAGCCAGAAGGAATGAAATCAAATGATTCGAATGATCTGTTTACACGCTCCAGAATAATTCACTCACTCACACACCCACCCACCATCGACCGCCCTCTCACATTGTGATCGTATTCATTTCAATTAGCTACTCAAAGAAGTGAAGTGATATCTGGGAAATTCATTGAATAGCGTTAAGTGCGTTTTCTTTTCGTTTTTTTTTTGTGAAGTTTTCCCAACGTGCTACGTTTCCTTTGATTTCCATCAATAGCTAGTCTGCCCAGCACATACATGTGCTCATGAGTCTACCGTCTATTCATTCATTCATTCACTTGGATCGAATCAGCTATCAGAGTAAATTCTAACAAATTTGGAGTGCTGGAAACGCATAACCTCCTCCCTCATGGGTCATGTGGACAAGATCAATGAAGTGTGTAAATTGGGTTAAATCGCTTCAATGGACCAATGAATGAATGAATGAATGAAAGAATGCATGAACCCGGCAAATGCATTATGGCCCAGGAATGACTAAGTCAACGTATGTATGGCCATATGGTTTCAATATATTCTTACGCTTTTGCTTTTTTGGGCCAATTTTAGCCAAATGTATTTGATTCCATCACTCTTCGGATGTACGCTATATGTGGTGCAAGGGGGGAGCCACATCGTATAGCATGTGACATTTTTAAGACAAATGTCTTTGATAAACGAGATTTCCTAAGGCGATTTCATTGGGCAGCAGATAAATTATGGCCTATGTTGTATTCGGATAGGAGCATTTTTTTTTGCAATTTAGTTAAACCTTTATCAGAAAGTACAAACTATCAGACAAGGGTAGGCCAACCATAAAGTCTTATACTGATTCAATAATGAAGCAATCGTGCTGAAATTTTGGACAAACTCGTCTTTTGTCTGCAGGCAGGTAAAGTTCGAAGATGGGCTATATCGGTTCAGGTTTTGATATAGTCCCCATATAAAACGACCTCCCGATGTGAGGTCTTGGGCTTATAGAAACCGTAGTTTTTATCCAATTTGTCTGAAATTGGAAATTTAGAGGTATTTTAGGACCATAAAGGGGTGTGTCGAAAATGGTGATTATCGGTCCATATTTTAGTATAGCCTCCATAAGAACGATCTCCCGATTTAACTCCTTGGGTTTCTAGAAACCGTAGTTTTTATCTGATTTGCCTGAAATTGTAAATGTTCTGGTATTTTGGGCTCACAAAAACGTGTATCGGATTAAGTTTTTATCGGTCCATTTGGTAATGCCTACATATAGACCGACTTCACTTCTTGAGGGTGTAGAAGGCGCACTGATCATGAAAATTGATCAGTGCATTGAAACTCAATGTAAAATTTCCAGATTTTACTTCTACAGATTTAAGATTTCAAATCAAGACGTTATTTTATAATTTTCGTGCACACTTACAAGAGATGTTAATGATTCCTCTAAAACTCAAACAAAAATGGTTCTTATAAATCCAGAATTTGATCCTCATAGGTGAAATCTTTAAATTTATCTTGGGGAAGTGTCCTCAAGTCCTCAAGCCCTCCTGAAATTTCAAAGGAAACCCTACTATTTGGTTCATGGTGGTGGGTATTTAAGATTCGGCCCGGCCGAACTTAGTGCTCTATATACTTGTTTTTTTGCGAAATTTTCCACACTGAAAAAACACTGAACCCACCAGGACAGAAAACGTTCGATTAATTTTAGAAAACTTTTAATATTTTTAAAAAAATGTTAACTAAACAGTATTACAAACACTAGCATCACGCCGATATTAAAAAGCATACACAGAAAAAAAATGTCCGTAGTTAAACTACGCTAAATTTAACTTATTTTTATTGGAAAAAATTTATTTGCTTGTAGTTAAATTTTATTATTTTTATCGAAATTTTCCACAGCTTAATGAAATCTTACTTTTTTTTACGTATGTCTCAAAAATTTTATGAACTAAACTTGAGTATAAAGCTCATTGACCGTACACATAAGTTCAATATGAACTAAAGCAAAAGGAGATTTTCGTACGATTCCCAAAAATAGTAAGAATGAACTACTGTATGGTTAAAAAGGTCATGATTTGGCTCCAATGATTTTCTTCTTTACTTTTAGTTAATTTTTATACCCTCCACTATAGGATGGGGGTATATTAACTTTGTCATTCCGTTTGTAGCACATGGAAATATTGCTCTAAGACCCCATAAAGTATATATATTCTGGGTCGTGGTGAAATTCTGAGTCGATCTGAGCATGTCCGTCCGTCCGTCCGTCTGTTGAAATTACGCTAACTTCCGAACGAAACAAGCTATCGACTTGAAACTTGGCACAAGTAGTTGTTATCGATGTAGGTCGGACGGTATTGAAAATGGGCCATATCGGTCCACTTTTACGTATAGCCCCAATATAAAGCGACCCTCAGATTTGGCTTGTGGAGCCTCTAACAGAAGCATATTTCATCCGATCCGGCTGAAATTTGGTATTGTTGGTATAGGGTCTCTAACAACCATGCAAAAATTGGTCCACATCGGTCCATAATTATATATAGCCCCCCATATAAACCGATCCCCAGATTTGGCTTGCGGAGCCTAAAAGAGAAGCAAATTTCATCCGATCCGGCTGAAATTTGGTACATGGTGTTGGTATATGGTCTCTAACAACCATGCAAAAATTGGTCCACATCGGTTCATAATTATATATAGCCCCCATATAAACCGATCACCAGATTTGACTTCCAGAGCCTCTTGGAAGACCAAAATTCATCTGATTCAGTTCAAATTTGGTACGTGATGTTAATATATGGCATCTCACAACCATGAAAAAATTGGTCCACATCGGTCCATAATTATATATAGCCCCCATATAAACCGAACCCAGATTTGGCTTGCGGAGCCCCTAAGAGAAGCAAATTTCATCCGATCCGGCTAAAATTGGGCACATGGCGTTGGTATATGGTCTCTAATGACCATGCAAAAATTGGTCCACATCGGTCCATAATTATATATAGCCGCCATATAAACCGATCCCCCGATTTGGCTTGCGGAGCCCCTAAGAGAAGCAAATTTCATCCGATCCGGCTGAAATTTGGTACATGGTGTCAGCATATAATCTCTAACAACCATAAAAAAATTGGTCCATATCGGTGCACAATTATATATAGTCCCCATTTAAACCGATCCCCCGATTTGGCTTTCGGAGCCTCTAAGAGAAGCAAGTTTCATCATACCCCGCTGAAATTTGGTACATGGTGTCAGCACATGATCTCTAACAACCATAAAAAAATTGGTCCAGATCGGTCCATAACTATATATAGCCCCTATATCAACCGATCCCCCCGATTTGGCTTGCGGAGCCTCTTGGAAGACCAAAATTCATCTGATTCAGTTGAAATTTGGTACGTGGTGTTAATATATGACCTCAAACATCCATGCAAAAATTGGTTGAAATCGGTCCATAATTATATATAGCCCCCATATAAACCGATCACCAGAGTTGACTTCCAGAGCCTCTTGGAAGACCAAAATTCATCTGATTCAGTTCAAATTTGGTACGTGATGTTAATATATGGCATCTCACAACCATGAAAAAATTGGTCCACATCGGTCCATAATTATATATAGCCCCCATATAAACCGATCCCCAGATTTGGCTTGCGGAGCCTCTAAAAGAAGCAAATTTCATCCGATCCGGCTAAAATTTGACACATGGTGTTAGTATATGGTCTCTAATGACCATGCAAAAATTGGTCCACATCAGTCCATAGTCATATATAGCCCACGTATAAACCGATCCCCCGATTTGGCTTGCGGGGCCCCTAAGAGAAGCAAATTTCATCCGATCCGGCTGAAATTTGGTACATGGTGTCAGCATATGATCTCTAACAATCATAAAAAAATTGGTCCACATCGGTCCATAATTATATATAGCCGCCATATAAACCGATCCCCCGATTTGGCTTGCGGAGCCCCTAAGAGAAGCAAATTTCATCCGATCCGGCTGAAATTTGGTACATGGTGTCAGCATATAATCTCTAACAATCATAAAAAAATTGGTCTATATCGGTCCATAATTATATATAGCCCCCATATAAACCGATCCCCCGATTTGGCTTTCGGAGCCTCTAAGAGAAGCAAATTTCATCCTACCCGGCTGAAATTTGGTACATGGTGTTAGTATATGGTCTCTAATGACCATGCAAAAATTGGTCCACATCGGTGCATAATTATATATAGCTCCATATAAACCGATCGCCAGATTTAACCTCCGGAGCCTCTTGGAAGACCAAAATTCATCTGATTCAGTTGATATTTGGTACGTGATGTTAGTATATGGTATCCAACAACCATGCATGAATTGATTCATATCAGTCCATAATTATATATAGCCCCCATATAAACCGATCCCCAGATTTGACCTCCGGTGCCTTGTGGAGAAGCAAAATTCATCCGATCTGGTTGAAATTGGGTCGTGGTGGTAGTATATGATATTTAACAACCATGCCAGAAGTGGTCCATATCAGCCCATAATCATATATAGCCCCCATATAAACCGATCCCGTGATTTGGGTTTGGAGCCTCTTGGAGGAGTAAATTTCCTCCGAGTCAGTTGAAATTTGGTATATTGTGTTAGTATATGGCCGTTAACAACCTTGTCTAACTAGGTCCATATCGGTCTTTAGTTATATATAGCCCTCAGATAAATCGATACCCAATCACACAAAAATTGGGCCATATCAAGTTCATAATTGTATATAGCCCCCATTTAAGCGACCCCCATATTTCAATTCTGGCTTTCTACGTATCGTGCAAAAAGTCCATATCGATTCGTAATTATTTGTAGACTTACCTATTTAACTTTTTTGTCTATATAGCCCCCATATAAACCGATCCCCAGATTTGACCACCACTGAATTTTGGGGAAGCAAAATTCATCCGATCTGGTTGAAATTTGGTACGTGGTGGTAGTATATGATATTAATATATACCACGTATGGACTAACTCACTCAGAAAACGATGTTAAGACGTTTTAAGATACCACAACCCAAGTAATTCGATTGTGGATGACATTCTTTCGTAGAAGTTTCTACGCAATCCATGGTGGAGGGTACATAAGATTCGGCCTGGCCGAACTAACGGCCGTATATACTTGTTTGTTTTTTTTATTACACTACCTAGTCCCATATTTCATTTAAATTATCATGGAATGATGAAAATTATATCAACATCCAAATAATATCTCGCCTATAAATTGTCCATCAAAATTCCTTTGTCCGGAAAGTAAACAATCAAGAGTGAAAGAAAACGCTGTTTTTATTATGAAGGCGAAAATGTTTACTTTAATCGAAAATCATTAAAATGAAAATCTACGAGAAATTACATCATAAAATGCATTACAATACAAATTAAGATAATTTTTTGTAGTATTGCGCTATATTTCAATTTTATAACCCATTTTGTTCATGATATGGACCCGGATATTGGTCCATATGCGAAAATAAATGCAAGATTTTTTTTTTTTTAGCAGTAGGTTAGCAAAATATTTACAATTCCTTTAGAGGCAATCGGCTGAACATCAAAGTCCTACGAATATTTCTCGTCAACGTCAACATCATCGATATCCACAAGTAATGGCAACGAATTTTTGTTTTACGATTTTCCTAGAGATGAATCAAAAACGAATATGAAAACAAATCATTTGCCATCACGAGTGGAAAAAAACGAATGAATTTCCTTAACTACTAACCCAATGAGATAGTTTGTTGGAAATGTTTTTTTTTTTAATTTTTCCACAAAGACCATGCATCTGCATCTGGTGGCCGTATGTAAACTAGAATTCATTGGCCAATTACATTTCCAGATGAGTGCGATTATTGTTTGTCTCAGCTATTCGGAATTATAGGAGATCAAAGTTTGTTATTCCATTAAAATGCAAAGAAAATAAACAGAAATGGCTGCTGGATGTATATGAGAAGAAAGGCATTTTGAGGGAAAAATGCATTTTGAATGTGCCAAAATCAAATAATGCACTTGGGCAAATGATAGAAGGAAGTTTGCAGATTTTGTTTTCTGTGAAAATTAATTTTCACAAATTAAATCGAAAATTCCACAAACAATTTTTTTTTGACCTCTACATCATCGATTTGACCCATATGCAATACTATTCGATCTACATAAACAACAAGCACCTACACGCAAAGAAAAAAAAAAACGTTTCGAAAACGTGTACCGAAAACGTTTTTCTTTTGTTAGAGTTTTTTGAATTGCTTCGAAAATTTTAAACTTTTATCACCAAAAAAATTCGTTTGTTACAAAATTTTTATTTTTTCAATAAAAAAAGTTATTTTTGAAATAACAACACAGTCCATTTCGTTTATATCAAACACTGTTCTTTTCTGACTTTAGGTCTTTAATAAGACACATTTTACAGTTCAAAATTTAATATAGTACAATGTAATATTGAACATTTTTTCGGAATCTTCCGAATATATCTGGAATATATGTAAAAAAAAAACAAAAGCAAAAAAAAAACTTTGGCCGAAGCAGGGATCGAACCCACGACCCTTGGCATGAGAGTCGGACGTAGCTACCACTGCTCCACGGTGCCAAACTAAATGTTTGTTTCTGTTAAATAAACTTTGTTTATTCGGTTCGTGGGCGCCGCAAGCTATGCTATATAAATATAACTTATATGGATATTTATCTATTGATGACCATAACAGGTACATAGCTCAGTGGTTAGTGTGTTGGCTTACAATGTGCATGGTCCGCGGTTCGATTCTCCGTCCAGGCGAAAGGTAAAAAAAATTTTAAAAATTTATAAAATCGTATAATTTCTTCTACATTGTTGGTATTACAGGAAAAGGTGTTAAGAACTAAAAATCCTCGTGAATGTGAGAAAGATGTGAGGGACAATGCAATTAGCAAGAAAATAATGTTTTTTTTTTGAGCTAGTCTTTATGAAATTGTTTTTACATCCTGGAAAAGAATAAACGTTTATCACAAAAAGTATATACTTTTCTTCCAAATACACTTCCTTACAGCGAAAAGCAAATGAGAAACGAACTTTGTTTGTCTAAAATTTCGTTTGGGAGGAAAGAATTATTTTTTTGCGTGTATATGAAGATTCAAGCCTATGGCTTATATCGTTAGGAAATTTGCGTGATTTCAGCAGATAAACAGACGGACATCGCCAGATCGACTCGACCATAGAATATATACACCTTATTGGGCCTGAGACCAATATTTCCATGCATTATGCACAGGCTGACAAGATTGGGAAACGAACTTTTCCTATGGCGGACTATATACAAAGAAACACTTTATCAAATTCCACACCATACACGCAGAGAAGGAATATGATCACCTCAAACATGTTTCAAGAGCAAAATGTTATTTTTTGTATGGTGACCATGTAATATGTTTGTCACTAAAATGTTATTTTCTCATCAAATATAACCTGTTTGCCGGAATACGGATACATGATTTCCGAGAAAATAACATGGTTGCGAAAACCATGTTACATGGTCACCACCCAAAAATAACATTTTGCTCGTAAAACATGTATGAGGTGATCATATTCCTTCTCTGGCTGTAGGTTAACAATTAATCCCATCTTGGAATCTTGGAGTTGTCATGGGAATGCTCTAGCCACGGATGTGGATATCAAGTTCCTGGTTCACCTCCTTAGTTAACGGCATGAATTTTGTGGGTGCAGAAATTTGCAAAATCCTACCGACAAATAAATCCCTAAGCTAGCCTAGTGGCAGTCTATAATTTTAAGCCCATTTAGACTATTCACCACGATTATAACACCACAGGTGGTGAACTCTTCTCCTATAAATGAGAGCTGCCCAATTCTATGTTTAGTTCAATGGCAAGTGACCATCTTTTTATAGCCAAGTCCGAATGGTGTTTGACATTACGATGAAATCACTTGGTGAAGTTTTTAAACACTCAGATGTGTCACCAGCATTACTGGGAGGAAATAGTCCACCGATAAAAACTTTTAGGTAGTAGGTCAAAAGTAGGAGTGAACCCATAACCCTTTATATGGAAGGCGGGCATGCTAGCCCAAGGCACTACGGTAGTCCCCTAAGAAATTTCTAAGCGTGGCGATCTAATCACGTGACTATGAAGCAATCATCCGCAAGGGATAATCATGTTGAAAGCTGGTACCTGCAGCTTTTATCACGCAAAGTCAAGTACTAATAAGGGGTGGTTAAATTATAAGGGCCGATGTTGAATGTGAACCACACCTAAATGCCAAGTTTTTTTTTCCGAATTTTATTTGACATTTCTCTATTTCAGACTTATTCAATTTGAACCATGGACGTCGTGAATGGGCAGAATGGTTCCAAGTAATGGCAACAGTGGATGATCAAATTTCGAAGAAAATCATCTTCAGTGATGAGGTACATTTTCACCTCAGTGGATTCGTCAATAAACAGAATTGCCGCATTTGGGCGAATGAGAATCCAAGAGTGATTGTCGAAAAACCAATGCACCCACAAAGAGTGACTGTTGGGTGCGGTTTATGGGCTGGCGGCATAATCGGGCCGTATTTTTTCCAAAATGAGGCCGGTCAGGCAATTACTGTGAATGGTGTTCGCTATACTGAGATGATAACGAACTTTTTATGGCCCGAATTGGAAGATATGGATGTGGACGATATGTGGTTTCAGCAGGACTGTGCCACTTGCCACACAGCTAACGAAACAATGGCTCTTTTACGAAACAAATTCAATGGCCGTGTTATCTCACGTAATGGCGATGTCAATTGGCCGCTAAGGTCATGTGATTTGACACCGTTGGACTTTTTTCTTTGGGGTTATTTGAAGGAAAAGGTGTACGTCGATAAGCCAGCAACAATTCAAGAGCTAAAGGATGAGATAATACGGCACATTAACGGCATAGAACCTTCATTATGCCTCAGCGTCATCGAAAATTTGGACCATCGGGTGAAGGTGTGCCACCGAGGTCGCGGCGCCCATTTGGCCGATATTTTGTCCAATACATAATTGAGTAATACCAGTATATCATAATAAAATAAAATTATAATAATTTCCTAAATAAATAACCATGCCAAAATTGGTCCGTATCGGTCTATAGTTATAGATAGCCGATCCCCAATCACACAAAAATTGGTCCATATCGATTCATAATCATGGTTGCCACTCTAGCCAAGAATAATCTATCAAAATTTTATTTCTATAGAAAATTTTGTGAAAATTTTATTTCTATAGAAAATGTTGTCAAAATTTTATTCCTAAAGAAAATTTTGTCAAATTTTATTTCTATAGAAAAATTTGTCAAAATTTTATTTCTATAGGAAATTTTGCCAAAATTTTATTTCTATAGAAAATGTTGTCAAAATTTTAATTCTATAGAGAATGTTGCCAACATTTTAATTCTATTGAAAATTTTGTCAAAATTTTATTTCTATAGAAAATTTTGTAAAAATTTTATTTCTATAGAAAATTTTGTCAAAATTTTATTCCTAAAGAAAATTTTGTCAAATTTTATTTCTTTAGAAAAATTTGTCAATATTTTATTTCTATAGGAAATTTTGCCAAAATTTTATTTCTATAGAAAATGTTGTCAAAATTGTAATTCTATAGAAAATGTTGTCAAAATTTTAATTCTATAGAGAATGTTGTCAACATTTTAATTCTATTGAAAATTTTGTCAAAAATTTTATTTCTATAGAAAATTTTATCAAACTTAATTATATACGTATTTAATCGGCCTTATTATACCCTCCAGCATAGGATTGGGGTATATTAACTTTGTCATTCCGTTCGAAATATAGCTCTGACCCCATAAAGTATATATATTCTGGGTCGTGGTGAAATTCAGAGTCGATCTGAGCATGTCCGTCCGTCTGTTGAAATCACGCTAACTTCCGAACGAAACAAGCTATCGACTTGAAACTTGGCACAAGTAGTTGTTATCTATGTAGGTCGGATGGTATTGCAAATGGGCCATATCGGTCCACTTTTACGTATAGCCCCCATATAAACGGACCCCCAAATTTGGCTTGCAGACCCTCTAAGAGAAGCAAATTTCATCCGATTACATGGTGTTACTATATGGTCTCTAACAACCATGCAAAAATTAGTCCACATCGTTCTATAATTATATATAGCCCCCATATAAACCGATCCCCCGATTTGGCTTGTGGAGCTTCTAAGAGAAGCAAATTTAATCCGATCATGGTGTTAATATACGGTCCATAATTATATATAGCCCCCATAAACCCGATCACCAGATTTGACCTCCGGAGACCCTTGAAAGAGCAAAATCCATCCGATTCGGTTGAAATTTGGTACGTGACGTTAGTAGGTTGGGTTAGGTTATGTGGCAGCCCGATGTATCAGGCTCACTTAGACTATTCAGTCCATTGTGATACCACAGCGATGAACTTCTCTCTTATCACTGAGTGCTGCCCGATTCCATGTTAAGCTCAATGACAAGGGACCTCCTTTTTATAGTCGAGTCCGAACGGTGTTCCACATTCCAGTGAAACCTCTTAGAGAAGCTTTGAAACCCTCAGAAATGTCACCAGCATTACTGAGGTGGAATAATCCACCGCTGAAAAGGTTTTTGGTGTTCGGTCAAAGCAGGAATCGAACCCACGACCTTGTGTATGCAAGGCGGGCATGCTAACCATTGCACCACGGTGGGATCCAACAACAATGCAGGAATTGGTTCATAATTATAATTATATATAGCCCCCATATAAACTGATCCTCAGATTTGACCTCAGGTGCCTTTTGGAAAAGTAAAATTCATCTGATCTGGTGGAAATTTGGTATGTGGTTGTAGTATATGATATTTAACAACCATGCCAAAAGTGGTTTATATCAGTCCATAATCATATATAGCCCCCTTATAAACCGATCCCGAGATTTGGTTTTGGAGCCTCTTGGAGGAGCAAACTGCATCCGAGTCAGTTGAAATTTGATACATTGTGCTAGTATATGGCCGTTAACAACCATGTCTAACGAGGTCCATATCGGTCTATAGTTATATATAGCCCTCAGATAAATCGATCCCCACTCACAAAAAATTGGTCCATATCAAGTTCATAATGGTATATAGCCCCCATATAGGCGATGCCCAAATTTTAATTCTGGCTCTCTACCACGTATGGACTTAAAAAACGATGTTAAGAAGTTTTAAGATACCACAACCCAAGTAATTCGAGGATGACAGACAATTGTGGATGACAGTCTTTCGTAGAAGTTTCTACGCAATCCATGGTGGAGGGTACATAAGACTCGGCCTGGCCGAACTTACGGCCGTATATACTTGTTTAGTTTAATATATATCCCGTATGGACTACCTTGCAATTTAGAAGACGGTGTTAGAAGGTTTAAGATACCTTGTCATCGGCAAGTGTTACCACAACCCAAGTAATTCGATTGTGGATGACTGTCTTCAGTAGACGTTTCTACGCAATCCATGATGGAGGGTACATAAGCTTCGGCCTGGCCGAACTTACGGCCGTATATACTTGTTCTTATCTGGATTACCACATTTTCGTCGCCCTTCTGACCGTTGCATTGGTTCACATCGTTTTATGTATCTTACTTATCCATTCATCCAAATCGGTCCGCATTGTCTCAATTGGCTTTGCGATCTCTAAGTTCACTAGCCCTTATTGCCAGTACATTTGTTTTTACGAGTCCTCTCATCCTCCTAGGAATCCTACCGTATTCCAAGTATTCTTTAATCATGATTTTGTATTCCAATAGGTTCCCTATCGAACCGTAATGTCTCCTATTGCCTTCATTGCCCTGCGGCAGTCTGTGAAAATGTTTACACACACTTCGGCGTGCAAGATTATGCAGCTGTCCTGTAATCGGTATAGTATCTCGATTTTTCGGTCCTCCACATATATGCCAATCCCGTCCTCTTACTCTTCTTCAATCAGTGCAAGATTATAAAGCGGTTCGGTGATCGGTATAGGATCTCGATCCTCCACATATATGCCCATCCCGTCCTCTTAATCATCTTCAATCCGTCGGTGTATCAGACATTTCCTTCTAGTGTCTGTTCTGGGGTCCCACTTGGGGGCCTTGTGAGAACAGGACCATCGTAATGGCATAAGAATGTCACACTCGGCAGCTTTGGCCACCTCAGTTATACGATCATGGATTACTACCGGATTTTGCTATGGTCTGGTAATCGGTATAAGACTTCGGTGTGTGCGTTCTCTATATATACGCGCATCCCGTCCTCTTACCTATCTTCAATCCATCGGTGTAGCTGATTCTTTCTGGGGTACCATTCTCCTATGACCATCTTAAGGTCTCGTGTCACATTCGGCAGCTATGACCACCACATTTGTACGATAATGGATTGTTGCGGCATCTGCACTCTCACAAAAAATCGCTTCTGTAACATATACTCCCAAACATATTTTGCTTCAAGCATATACATTTTTGGGTATTGCCCAAACATTTATATGTTTGATCTCTTCCAATATATAATATGTTTGAAAGCATATTAGTCTAAACAATATATGTTTGGGTAGTCTAAGTTCAAAACATTTTGTATTTTTTCATCCAAATTCAATAATGTTGTCTTCCAAAAAACAATATGTTATTATGTGAACATATAATATGTTTGGAAGCATTTTGCACCCAAAAATATTATATGCTTAAAAAAAATTCTCCCAAACAATATTGTGCTCAAAATTTTATTTATTTATTTATATATTTACAATCATAACGAATTATGAAAATAAACAGGTAATATAGGTGCTAACAACATAGGTTTTCGACCTGAATGCTCAAAATTTTGTTTCTGCCTAATTGTATATTCCCCCACATCTTTCTCACTTCCACGAGATTTTTTAGTTCTTAGCACCTTTTTCTGTAATACAAACATTGTAGAAGAAATTATTCAATTTTATGATTTTTTTTATTTGAATTTTACCTTTTGCCGGACGGGGATTCGAACAGCGGACCACACATTTTGTAAGGATCAAAGAAGTAGCTGATCAATTGCCCAAGGAAAAATAAAATGTTAATTTTGTAATAACAAGCAACAACCACCAACTTAATTCAATATCGTTCACTGTTAAATAGCGCTCCAAGCTACTAAACACATATATGTTTATAGGCTATTTCTAAATTAATATATGTTTGCATCCAAGCATATTATATTTACAAACATTTTATGTCCCAAACATAATATGTTCTAACATATTAACATATATGTCCCAAACATGTTATGCTAGTTTATGAACATTATATGCTTGCACTCAAAAATATTGTGTTTAAAAATTTGTGTTCCAAACATATAATGTTTATAGCCAAACATATGAAAAACAGTCTTTTTCATCCGTGTGTCATTAGACCCGTCGTATCCCCTATAATATTGGATTTCTCCCAATATCTTTCTAGGTCTTAAGCCCAATATCGCCTCTAAGGCTCTGGACAACATGTATAACAACATGTATTCAGGCCCCATTTAAATTCTGAATCCAAAGGTGATAAAGGTATGACCTACCATAGCAAATCTAAAATCCAATGCTACCAGAATTGAACTTTTATGTGTCCTAAATTCCTTCAATTCCTCTGCATTATTGACTATTAATTACCACAAGTCAATGGTTGTACTACTCAAGAGGAAACAATGGAGATGATCTACCAACCTTATTTATACTGAGAAGTAAAACGGAAAAATAGTTACAGTGAATTACTATACATTCCTGGTAACTAAGATTAACCGTCATAATTCTTCTAAGTGGAGAAGCTGTAAATCCCAAGAGCTCTGAACTGTTCTATAGGTTCCGAAAATTCCGTTTCATTACTAAATGGAAGCATTTCAATTAAAATTTCGATAAAAATTAAAATATTGCCATAGAGTATGCTGAGAGGTATCATAGAGTCGGTTCCACCTCCCATTGATGCTTTCGCACTTGCTTTCGTACTATACATTCCTGGTAACTAAGATTAACCGTCATAATTCTTCTAAGTGGAGAAGCTGTAAATCCCAAGAGCTCTGAACTGTTCTATAGGTTCCGAAAATTCCGTTTTATTACTAAATGGAAGCATTTCAATTAAAATTTCGATAAAAATTAAAATATTACCATAGAGTATGCTAAGAGGTATCATAATAGAGTCGGTTCCACCTCCCATTGATGCTTTCGCACTTGTTTTAATTACAAAATAATTTAATTTAAATGACTAAGTAACAACTTTTTCGGCTTCAGCATCTGGGTACAATGAACAACTTCCAGTTAAATGACTTCATTCATTGAGTTCTCCCTATACAAAACTCAATATATGGCCACCGTTTAATCATGAATCCTCTTCTCATCTCTTTAACGACAACCACAAAATATATAGAAGAAGCAAAACAACTAAAATTCTTATAAATATGATGGGTGTCGATAATGATCGACATGGCAAGATCATCAATATGGCCATAAATAGACAACATATGTGCCAGACCAAAGACAACCGATGTGGCCTAAATGGTATGGTGGCAAGGATGTACGTCATAACGTTAATTTTTTTTTTATATTTTTTCTTCTTGTGTTTATAAAAATCCATATTCGATATGAGATGAGAAAATTTTCGAAACGACTAATAAAAACAAAAACCTCATTTTGCATTTCAGCATTTATGATCTTGACGAAGATGGAGAAAAACCAAAGGAAATTGCAGCTGCATACATCAATCACAGTACAAAAGATCGCAGTGCCGGGTATCAAGCCCAGGGCAACAAGCAGTCATCCAACCAGGATGATATAGAACAAGTACATCTGCATTTCAACATCATAGCCATAGTTGGTCTTTATGAGTTCTGGCATCATCATGGTCAATCGTCATCTTATGGAATGTTGAGTGGCAACATCAATCAATAATCATCATCTGGTAGCTCACTTTATTATCAGAGGACGAGAGAGTATCCACAATAGTTGCGATACTTAAGACAAAGCGAGACAAACGATAGTTTTGGTTGTGACGAACTCTTGCACTATAAATAGAGATAAAATAGAGTAGGAGGCATTTGAAGTGCTGTGTACAAGCACAAACACAAGTGAAACAGATAAACGCTTTGTAACGTGACAAAATTCCCTATGGGAACTTGTGGTAGATTGAAATACTCGGACATGCAATCTACTATCATCCCTCATTAGGAAAAAGCAAACCGGACTGACGTCAACAAATCTACAGTTCCCCTACTGAGCGCTTCGGATCTAAGGCTGCACTACTGGATTCTGCGGATCTAAAATTTACCTACTGAATCATACGGATCTACAATTTAATCACTGAGTTCTTCTGATGTATAATTTCTCGCTGAATACTTCGAACCACAGTTCCACTACTGAGTTCTTCAGAGCTACATTTCCCTCAATCGAAAAACTAGGTGCCGAGGTCTTTGGATCTTCAGTTCCCCCACTTGGTTCTTCGGATCTACAATTCGCCTACTGTTAACCATTGTGTTGCACGAATCAAAGTTCTTCGATGTAAAGATCGCCCACTATGCCCTGGAATCTGTAGTTTCTCCACTGAGTTCTTAGGATCTACAGTTCCCAAATAAATTTATTGTCCAACCATTGAATTTTTCGGATCTGCAGACCACCATTGAGTATGGAATTCACATTTCCACCTGTTAGTTCGAATATACAGTTCCCACATCGAGTTCCTCACATCTACAGTTCCTCCTATTAAGTTTTTCGATTCTAAAGTTTAAACACCGATATCATCGAATTTACAGTTCCCCAACTATATTCCTCGTATGTACAAATCTCTAATGAAATTTTCGAATCTACAGTTCCACCACTAAGTTCTTCGGATCAGCAGTTCTCCCACTGAATACTTCAGTTCCCTTACTACGGTTCCATCACTGGATTCTTTGGATCTACAATTCCCCCACTAAATAATTCAAACCTTCAGTTCTCTCATTGAGTTTTTCCGATCTATAGTCTCCGTTGAATCCTTGGAACCACAGTTCTCTTACGGTGTTCTTCAGAACTACATTTCCCTCACTGAGATTATCGAATCTTCAACTCAAATTTTGATCTACAGTTCTCCACTAGATTTTATAAATCTTCAAATCGTCTCTTAGATATATTTGAATCTGCAGTTAATGCACTTAGTTCTTTGGGTCCACAGTTACCCATCTAAATTCTTCGGTTTTTTGAGACCCTCACTAACTTCTTGGAATCTCACTGAGTTCTTTGTATTTACAGTTCCCCACTGACAATGTTAGATCTTCAAATCTGAGTTCTTTGGAAAATCCCCGCCGAGACTTCGAGAATTTCAAATCCTCTTTCAGAGATTTTCTGCAGTTCCATCACTGAGTTCTTCGGAACTGGTTTGGATCTAGACTTGCACCACTGAGTTCTTGGGAGCCACCGCGGTGCAATGGTTAGCATGCCCGCCTTGCATACACAAGGTTGTGGGTTCGATTCCTGCTTCGACCGAACACCAAAAATTTTTCAGCGGTGGATTATCCCACCTCAGTATTGCTGGCGACATTTCTGAGGGTTTCAAAGCTTCTCTAAGTGGTTTCACTGCAATGTGGAACGCCGTTCGGACTCGGATATAAAAAGGAGGTCCCTTGTCATTGAGCTTAACATGGAATCGGGCAGCACGCAGTAATAAGAGAGAAGGACTGAATAGTCTAAGTGAGCCTGATACATCGGGCTGCCACCTAACCTAACCTAACTGAGTTCTTCGGATCTACAGTTCTTCAACTGAGCATTTTCACCACTGAATTCTTCGAGTCTACAGTTCCACCAACTGAGTATTTCAGATCCACAGATCCCCCACTGAGTTCTTCAGGTGCACATGTACAGTTGCTCCACTGAGTTATCTGCATTAACAGTTAGATGTTCGGTTCTTCTATCCTCGTTCTCTGATATGCGAATCTGCAATTCCTGCACTTACTTCTTTGGATCTGTAGTTCCCATACTTAGCTCCTCTAATCTGCAGTTCCTCCACAGAGGAGTTCAGATCTACAGTGCCCAAATTGAGCTCTTCGGATTCATTCCCACTGAATTCTTCGGACCTGGTTTGGATTTAGACTTGCACCACTGTGTTCTTTGGATCTACAGTTCTTCAACTGGGCATTTTCACCACTGAAGTCTTCGAGTCCACAGTTCCACCCACTGAGTATTTCAGATCCACAGATCCCCCACTGAGTTCTCCAGATGCACATGTACAGTTGCTTCACTGAGTTGTCTGCATTAACAGTTAGATGTTCTGTTCTTCTATCCTCGTTCTCTGAGATATACGAATCTGCAATTCCTGCACTTACTTCTTTGGATCTGCAGTTCCCATACTTAGCTCCTCTGATCTGCAGTTCCTCCACAGAAGAGTTCGGATTTACAGTGCCCAAATTGAGCTCTTCGGATTCATTCCCATTGAGTTGTTGGGAGCTTTAAATTCCTGGAGCCACCGTGTTGCAATAGTTTCCCAAATAGTTCCCGGATCTGAAGTTCCCCAAATGAATAGTTCTTATCTACCGTTCCTCAACTGAGGTCTTCGGGTCTATAGACCTCCACTGAGTTCATCGGATCCACAGTACCAACCCTGAGTTAACATACGTCTATTCTGCACCACATCCAATGATTGCTTCCGATCTCCAGTCACCGTATTGCAATAGTTCTTCGGATCTGAAGTTCCCCAAATGAATACTTCTGATCTACCGTTCCTCAACTGAGGTCTTCGGATCTACAGGCCCCGTGGTGCAATGGTTAGCATGCCCGCCTTGCAGACACAAGGTCGTGGGTTCGATTCCTGCTTCGACCGAACACCAAAAAGTTTTTCAGCGGTGGATTATCCCACCTCAGTACTGCTGGTGACATTTCTGAGGGTTTCAAAGCTTCTCTAAGTGGTTTCACTGCAATGTGGAACGCCGTTCGGACTCGGCTATAAAAATGAGGTCCCTTGTTATTGAGCTTAACATGGAATCGGGCAGCACTCAGTGATAAGAGAGAACTTCACCAATGTGGTATCACCATGGACTGAATAGTCTAAGTGAGCCTGATACATCGGGATGCCACCTAACCTAACCTACCTCTATCATCAGCAATGGCGAAGACGCTGGGTCTCTTCGGATGGTTGCGAGCAAACCAAGTTGATATGGGATGAAAAGAAACGTAGGAACTGTGAAATTTTGTTGTCGATGAACAGAGAGGAATTACGGCCATTGATAACATAACACACTTGGGAAACACATGGTAAGAATAGGACTTAAAGACGATGATATCTGTAGATGGTGCCTGGACCCGGAAGTTACGGAGGACTCGTACCACTTCCTGTGTCAGTGCCCAGCTTTATCCTTTAGAAGAAACAAGATACTGGACTCCTTTTTCTTTCAGACTCTCACTGATCTACGGGAGTGCAGCTTAAGAAACATACTTGCCTTCATCAGGGCCTCTGGTTGGTCATTCTGAGATTTCTTTCAAAGAGAACGAGCAGATGGAAGTTTCTGGGACAAAGCGGCCGCCTCGGAAGAAGAAAGATCGAAAAATCACATCGAGTGATCACAATGGACCTATACTGGTCTAAGTGGGCATCAATACAAGACATTGATGTCACCCTCTACAACCTAACCTAACCTAACCTAACCTACAGGCCCTCACTGAGTTCATCGGATCCACACCACATCCAATGATTTCTCCCGATCTCCAGTTCCTCCACTAAGGTGTTAAGATCTTCAGTGGAACGCCGTTCGGACTCGGCTAGGAAAAGAAGGTTCCTGTCATTGAACGAAACATAGAATTGGGCAGCAAACATAGAACTGGGCAGCACATGGTATCAGAATGATCTGAATAGCCTATGTGGGCAAAAGCATACTCCAGTACAACTAACCTATCTTAAAGATCCTCTACTCAATTCTGCGGACCCTCTAAAAAACTTCGAATGTATAGATCTTCGGCTGAGATTATCGAATTTGCAGACCCACCATTGAGTTCCGGTGAGGTACAATTCTAATGTAGAGTAGCTAGAAAGTAGTTTGAATGTGTAGTCGTCGCTAGAACACAATCCGAAGCTATTACCGATCAGAGACTGCTACCAATACTGAATCGACTTAAGGGGTTTCTTAAAAACTGTGTTATTTTGGATTATACGGTATTTGTTAGCTGTTATTAAACATTTACGTTTCTATTCTGAAGGAGACTCTGGATAGGACTTAGTTTATTCAATCAGTGGAAAAATCGTTGTATTAGTCTTTTTGATATCTTGTCTTAATCCTAAATTTCTTCATATTTCTTACCTTAGTTGCGCATTGGGTGAATTTTATTCATATATATGTACTTGTCATTCATTTAACTCTAATGATCATCACTGCATTGCGAAGAATCAAGGTTAGAAATTGAATTCAATTCCTTTTTTGACAATTGCAACAGCTGCTTAACAGCTGTGGAATGTGACATTCATGCTTGAATTGAATTGCTGTCAGCCACATAGATATATAAACTAAACTAGTTTTAATAATAAAGCCTCTGTTGTACAAATCAAATCATATTCCTCTACATCTTTCCAATGGAGAGTATAGCATTTCATGTGTTCGGTCATCAGACTTTAAAATATTTACTCGACATTCATTGATTTGAGGCATAAACAATTGGCAGACGATCATTGACAATTGAGATACTGGTCAGCATTGCAACCAAATTATATGGTGATATTTGTAGATGATACACAGAAAGAAAATTGAGAGATAGAAAATGTTAGATATAAAGGGTGATACGGTCAAAATTTGGTCAATATAAACTTGACGTGTTTCTTTCAATTTTGCATTTAATAAATCTGAACACCCCTCATTTTGAAGGTGTGTGTGTGTAGGACGTTGCTCCTATTTTGATTTTGGAATTCACTCTTCAGTTGTCAAAATGCCGTCCAAGCAAGAAGAGCAGCGTATCAAAATTTTGCTCGCGCATCGCGAAAATCCGAGCTACTCTGGCAAAAAGTTGCAAAATCAACCGTTACAAATGTAATTAAAGTGTTTGGGGAACGTTTGTCTGGATCGGGGGGAAATCGAAAACCGGAAGCCGCTGAGACGACAAAGAGAGTTGCCGGTAGTTTCAAGCGAAACCCTAACCTCTCTCTCCGAGATGCCGCAAATAAGCTGGGTGTATCGTCTACAACCGTGCATCGAGCCAAAAAACGAGCCGGACTATCGACTTACAAGAAGGTAGTGACTCCAAATCGCGATGATAAATAAAATACGACGGCCAAAGCGCGATCCCGGAGGCTGTACACGACGATGCTGACGAAGTTTGACTGCGTGGTAATGGACGACGAAACCTACGTCAAAGCCGACTACAAGCAGCTTTCGGGACAGGAGTTTTATACGGCAAAAGGAAGGGGAAAGGTAGCAGATATTTTCAAGCACATAAAACTGTCAAAGTTCGCAAAGAAATATCTGGTTTGGCAATCCATCTGTACCTGTGGCTTGAAAAGCAGCATTTTCATAGCTTCCGGGACTGTCAATGAAAGAGTGTTTGAATAAACGTCTGCTGCCTTTCCTGAAGAAACACGGTTGTTCCGTACTGTTTTGGCCGGATTTGGCATCTTACCATTACGGTAAAAAGGCCATGGAGTGGTACGCCGCCAACAACGTGCAGGTGGTTCCCAAGGACAAGAACCCTCCCAACACGCCAGAGCTCCGCCCAATTGAGAAATACTGGGCTATTGTCAAGCGGAACCTAAAGAAGACCAGAAAAACTGCTAAGGACTAGCAGCAGTTCAACGCAAACTGGCTTTCTGCGGCAAAGAAGGTGGACAAGGTGGCTGTACAAAATCTGATGGCAGGTGTCAAGTGTGAGGCCCGGCAATTCGGATTTGGAAAAGCGAAAGCCTAACTGAATATTTTTCCTGAATTTTATACTAATTGAACTTGAAAAAGAAATTTAATTTGATTTTTGAAATAAACGATTTCACCGATTTACACGCGTTTTCCCTTGACCAAATTTTGACCGTATCACCCTTTAACAGAAACAAGTATATACAACAGAAAGAATCTTAAATAACCACCAGCATGAATCAAATGTAATAATTTCCTCTGATAGTCTTTCCTCGTAGCTGGTTTGAATTTCAGGTGAAACTTGCTACCTCAAAAATATCGGTTCAAATGATTCGCTTCCTGAAGTTAAATTTGATGTTTCAGCTATGGAGATTACATCAGATTCTGGATGTTGTTTGAGTTTTAAAATTCGCGAAAGCAAGCAAGAAATTGTGCAGATTTTTGTCCCCATTATTTGAATAAGTACGAGAAGTAAAATCTGAAAATTTTACTTGTATTTAGTTGCGAGCAATTTGGATGCACTGGTCTTCTTTCTCATCCCTTCATGAAATGAAATCGGCAGATCAGTCTATATGGAGGCTTTACCAACTAGACCTATAAAAGCTAGACCCGGTAAAGTTACCTCTCGAGCTAAAGAGAAGATTTCCAATTTCAAACTAAACAAATAAAAATTTCGGTTTCTACAAGCTCAAGAAATAAATCAGAAGATCGGTCTACTAACCACATTCTGCACACCTATGCCTCTAGGAAAATCTGATAAAAAAAAAGTTTCTAAAATTTATATTAGCAGCTTGGTCTATATACCAAAATATGGACTAATACACATCATATTCGATAATCCAATTTACGGATCTAAAATTATTCTAGATATCCATTTTCTGGAAAATCGGAGCCCGAGACGTCACACGGGAGATCGATTATATGCAGCACACCTATTTTTGGTTTGCAAATACTTCTGAATTTCCAATTTCAGGAAAATCGGATAAAAACTACAGATTCCAGAAGCCCAAAATCCCTAATCGGGGAATCGATTTATAAAAAAAACCTGAAGCGATATAGCCCATCTTCAAATCTGCCTTCAAACGTTTCAGTTTGCAAGAAACGAAAGGAATAAACCGACTCCTAGTCACACGGGAGATCGATTATATGCAGCACACTATTTTTGGTTTGCAAATACTTCTGAATTTCAAATTTCAGGAAAATCGGATAAAAACTACAGATTCCAGAAGCCCAAAATCCCTAATCGGGGAATCGATTTATAAAAAAAAACCTGAAGCGATATAGCCCATCTTCAAATCTTCCTTCAAACGTTTCAGTTTGAAAGAAACAAAAGGAATAAACCGACTCCTAGATATGCCTTGTGCAGTCTCTTGAAATAGAAAAATTCCTCCGATCCGGATGGAATTTTGTACGTTTTGTAGAACTTGGTATGCAATCCTTGGTGGACGGTACATAAGATTCGGCCTGGCTGAACTTTCGGCCATATTTACTTGTTTGTTTTGATTCCTTGGTGCTGGTCTAAGACTATACAAGCATGTTTTCTGAATAGTCAAAGTGAGCCTAAAATAACGGGCGCCATATACCTAACCTAAGGTAGCCACTTTACGATTCGCTTATGTAAAATGGTATTGTAATCCAGTCATTTGGCTGATACTGTCATTAATTTTCAATTGAATCTCCTTTTAAATTCATCCTAGATTTTAATTGGGTTCTAATTTTACACCCTCCACCATAGGGTGGGGGACATTAACGTTGTCATTCCGTTTGTAACACAACGAAACATTGCTCTAAGACCCCATAAAGTATATATATTCTGGATCGTGGTGAAATTCTGAGTCGATCTGAGCATGTCCGTCCGTCCGTCCGTCTGTTGAAATCACGCTAACTTCCGAACGAAACAAGCTATCGACTTGAAACTTTGCAGAAGTAGTTGTTAGTAACGTAGGTCGGATGGTATTGCAAATGGGCCATATCGGTCCACTTTTACGTATAGCCCCCATATAAACGGACCCCCAAATTTGGCTTGCAGACCATCTAAGAGAAGCAAATTTCATCCGATCCGGCTGAAATTTAGTACACGGTGTTAGTACATGGTCTCTAACAACCATGCAAAAATTGGTCCACATCGGTCCATAATTATATATAGCCCCCATATAAACCGATCCCCCGATTTGGCTTGCGGAGTCTCTAAGAGAAGCAAATTTCATACGATCCGGTTGAAATTTGGTACATAGTGTTAGTATATGGTCTCTAAATTGGTCGAAATCGGTCCATAATTATATATAGCCCCCATATAAACCGATCCCCAGATTTGACCTCCGGAGCCCCTTGGAAGAGCAAAATTCGTCCGATTCGGTTGAAATTTGGTACGTGATGTTAGTATACGGTATGGTCGAAATCGGTCCATAATTATATATAGCCCCCATATAAACCGATCCCCAGATTTGACCTCCGGAGCCCCTTGGAAGAGCAAAATTCGTCCGATTCGGTTGAAATGTGGTACGTGATGTTAGTATACGGTATGCAACAACCATGCAGGAATTGGTTCATATCAGTCCATAATTATATAGAACCCCCATATTAGCCGATCCCCAGATTTGACCTCCGGTGCCTTTTGGAGAAGAGAAGGTGGTAGTATATGATATTTAACAACCATGCGTGGTCCATATCAGTTCCGATCGCTAGATGTGGTTTTGGAGCCTCTTGGTGGAGCAAATTTCAACCATACCTAACTAGGTACATATCGGTCTATACACAGAAAAAAATATCAACAAAATATTTCCAATTAAAAAGTTAATTGAAGTTGAAAATTTTTTCAAATAATAAATTAATTGATACAATTAACTTTTTAATCATGATAGAAACATTAAGTTAATTAAGTCAATGATTGAAAATTTTTAAATTTTTAATTAAAAAATTAATTGATACAATTAACTTTTTAATCAAATTCGGAAGACTAATTCAGTTAACCCTTTCACTACCGAAATAAACCTAATGTTAAAAACTTTAATTTTTTTTCTGTTTTTACTTGTACTTACTAACAGCATGTAGAACAAAAATTGCCATTTTGAAAACCTACTTCAAATACTTCAAGAGCTATATGAGCTTGTTTT
Source organism: Haematobia irritans (assembly GCF_050003625.1). NCBI lineage: Eukaryota > Metazoa > Arthropoda > Insecta > Diptera > Muscidae > Haematobia > Haematobia irritans. The sequence continues at coordinate 181,896,444 of NC_134400.1, read as the reverse complement.
GAAAATTTGATTCTTGAATTGTGACCAAGTGGCCTTACGAAAATAAGCGCTATTTGGCCTATAATGTCCTTCAAAGTGTGAGCAAAAATACAAAAAAGAACCCGAAAAAGTGTCAGCTATAGTTTTCGTATGAATGTCCATTTACTAGAAACATACAGTAGAAAAATTGTCTCAAATTTTCGTATTTTTCGTTTATTTCTAAAGAAGTTTACAAAAATGTATTTTGGATCTCACCAATATGGAAGATATTTATAGGTTATTTAGATTAAAGACTCTACTCTAAAATAACATCGAGAAATAAATCAAAACTAAGTGGAAAAATAGAATTTGGTTTCTTTTCGGTAGTGAAAGGGTTAAAAAAAATGTATTTCAAACAATCATTTGTTAATCCAAACAAAAACTCTAAGCCAATTCAGAAAGTAATTAAAAATAGTTACCTTTTTTAATTAATAAATTAATTGAGTTTTGCAATCAACATCAATTAAATTTTTAATTGAATCAATTAATAAATTAATTGAAATTTGCTGAAAAAAATCAATTAATTTTTTAATCAAGAATTTTTTCTATGCCCAATTAAAACTGTGATTGATACTATCATTTTCGTGATTGAAGACATTTCAATTAAAAAATTAATTGGACCAATTAATTTGGTGATTGAATCAGAAAAACATTTTTTCCCCAAGATTTGGTTTTGGAAACTCTTGGAGTAGCAAATTTCATCCGAGTCAGTTGAAATTTGGTACATTGTGCTAGTATATGGCCGTTAACAACCATGCCTAACTAGGTCCATATCGGTCTATAGTTATATATATCCCTCAGATAAATCGATTTCCAATCACACAAAAATTGGTCCATACCAAGTTCATAAATGTAGATAGCCCCCATATAAGCGATCCCCATATTTCAATTCTGGATCCCTACGTACCGTGCAAAAGTCCATATCGATTCGTAATTATTTGTAGACTTACCTACACATACCTTTTTTGTCTAATATATACCACGTATGGACTAACTCACAATTTAGAAAACGATGTTAAGACGTTTTAAGATACCACAACCCAAGTAATTCGATTGTGGATGACAGTCTTTCGTAGAAGTTTCTACGCTATCCATGGTGGAGGATACATAAGATTCGGCCTGGCTGAACTTACAGCCATATATACTTGTTTCTAGGTGCAATAATTTTTTCAGTGATTTAAATACCCAGCAAAAAAAGAGCTTCCAAAAAAAGTAGTTTGGATCTTCAATCTGTGATCCGGAAGTAGTGCAAACTTGGATCATCTCCAATGAATTTTACATGGGCTTGTCATAGGACGGAAGTACTCTCTTTTTGGATCCTTTGCATTGCTTTAGAAGTTGTGCCCTGGAAGTTAATTTGAATGAAGAAATTAAAAAGCGAAAAAAAAAAATTTCAACCAATTTCACTTTTTTTCATCAATATGTTTTATTACACAATTATTTTCGTATTATCTAATTTTTACAATTTGAAAAACATTTTCGCTCCGTCCAGGGATTGAACCTGGGTTTGCTGGCACCATAACATAACGCCTTAGCACACTCAGCCACAAACGCTATTGAGCATAAAGCGTCGAAAGGTCAATTCAAATGTTTGGGATATGATCGTAATACGACACCAAGGAATAACATTGTAATTGCTTCTCGATATGTTCTTTATTTGTATGAACGAAAAAATAAGAAACGCAGGTTCAAATCTCACCAGCGGCAATTTTTTTCTAAAAGATTATTTTTTTATGTCATGCATCGTTTTTATTTTTTATTTTCGGCATATATTTTCGTATAAATATATTTTTTCCATTAAAAATCAACAAAAAAATTAAAAATTCTCGTAATTTGCAAAAACTTCTCAATAGAACTTCCATGGAAGCGAAAAAGTCAAACGGCACAGGTTCAAATCCCAGCGGGGATGAAATTTATTTTTTTTAATATTATTTTTTTACTTTTTTTATTAATTTCTATTTTTTTATTAGTTTTCTATTTTTTTGTAAAATTTATTTATACAAAATTTGCACTTAAAATAGCCTGATTGCGTTCTTTCTAATACCTGTCCTCAAGGACTGCATCGGAAGTAGAAAAAAGTCATTGGGGGATCCCAAGATGCGCTTTGGAAGAAATGTTTGTGCACTTGTCCAAAAGGACTGCATCGGAAGTTGAAAAAACTCGATGGGGGATTCTGGGATGGGCTTCAAAAGAAATGTTTGTGGTACAACTTCCAATTTTGTTTGCTTGGTATTAATTACCATTAATTAATGTTTTAATTAAATAAGTTTTCAAATTTAAATAAGATTTAAATTAAAAGAATATTGAATAAAATTTTCAATTATCAATCAATTAGGCTCTCCACGCAGTGTTGCCAGGGAAAATTTTCGGTTTACCCTAAAATGACACAAAAAGTTCCCTACTTTCTCCTACATTTCCAAATAAGTTTCCCTACAATATTTTTCGTTAAATTTAACCAAAAATATTAATTTTTTTGAGAAAATTTTCTATTCAATAGAAATAATATTTTGAGAAAAGATTCCTTAGAAATAAAATTTTGAGAAAATATTTCATAGAACTAAATTTTGAGAAAATTGTCTATAGAAATAAAATTTTGAGAAAATTTTTAATAGAAAAAAATTTTTAAGAAAATTTTCTATAAAAACAAAATTTTGACAAAAATTTCTATAGAAATAAAATTTTGAGAAAATGTTTAATAGAAATAAAATTTTGAGAAAAAATTCCATAGAAATAAAATTTTGAGAAAATTTTTAATAGAAAAAAAATTTTGAAAAAATTTTTCTATAAAAATAAAATTTTGACAAAAATTCCTATAGAAATAAAAATTTGCAAAATTTTCTATAGAAATAAAATGTTGACCAATTTTTCTATGGAAATAAAATGTTGACCAAATTTTCTATAGAAATAAAATTTGGCAAAAAATTTTATAGAAATAAAATTTTTACAAAATTTAAATAAAATAAAATTTTGACAAAAATTTCTATAGAAATAAAAATTGACAAAATGTTCTATAGAAATAAAATTTTGACAAAAATTTCTGTACAAATAAAAATTGACAAAATTTTTTATAGAAATAAAAATTTTATATAGAAATAAAATTTTGACAAAAGTTTCTATAGAAATAAAATATTTACAAAATTTTCTATAGAATAAAATGTTGACAAAATTTTCTATAGAAATAAAAATTGACAAAATGTTCTATAGAAATAAAATTTTGACAAAAATTTCTATAGAAATAAAATTTTTACGAAATTTTCTATATAAATAAAATTTTGACCACATTTTCTATAGAAATAAAATTTTTACGAAATTTTCTATATAAATCAAAAATTTCTATAGAAATAAAATTTTTACGAAATTTTCTATATAAATAAAATTTTGACCACATTTTCTATAGAAATAAAATGTTGACCAAATTTTGTATGGAAATAAAATTTTCTATACACCCTCAAAAAAAAAAAAAAAACAAATCGCTTCTGTAACATGTGTTTGGGGTATATATATACCCCAAACACATGTTGCTTCAAGCATATATATTTTCAGAACTGGTCCAAGCAGATTAATGTTTGTATTGTTCAAACATATTATGTTTCACCTTAGGGCATACACTGGTAGTAAAAAATTTTAATGAAATTTTCTTTGTGTAGATATATTTTTCAGGCGCCAATTGGTTACTTCCATTATTTTACTTGCAGCATACTCTCTAGGTCTCTCTTTCTAAACACATATATGTTTATAGGCTACTTCCAAATTAATTATCCAAATTAATATATGTTTGCATCTAAGCATATTATATTTACAAACATTTTATGTCCCAAACATAATATGTTCTAACATATTAACATATATGTCCCAAATATGTTATGCTAGTTTATGAACATTTTATGCTTGCACTTAAAAATATTGTGTTAAAAATTTTAGTTTAAAACATAAAATTTTTACACCCAAAAAATACTCTTTTTCGTCCGTGTTTTGAATTTTGATTTTTTTTTTTTTTGGTAGATTTGTGGTAACATTTTCTTCATATTTTGTCTTTTTTTTGGCATGAGTGGTAACCGTGGTTATGTTACCATACATTGTTAAAGATCAAGACCAGCTTCTAATTTCCGCCTCTAGAGCCACCAAAATTTGAAAATTATTAAGAATTGTGTTGAGTGAAAAAGTTCCCTACATTGTTCCTCTACGTCCCCACAAGACGCTAAATATTAGAAAAGAACCTACATGTAAGGAATTTCCCCTACTTCCGGCAACACTGTATCCACATAATATTCGCAGTGTAATTTCATTAAACAAAAATTAAATCAAGCTGTTATCCTATTTTAACCGTCTTGATTTTACTCACACTGGTGATCATCATTATCATGGTCAGATTGTTCATAATTGTGATGACCATCTTTGCCATCAAGTGAATCGACATTTCGAGGGCAATGTTTGCACAGATGTTCCAATATTAAATGAAATCACGTGTAAATATGTGAATGATCGATGAAACAGACGAATGGATGGACATGATGGACGGAGGTATGGACTTTGCTGGCGGGTAGCGGGTGTATGTTTATAGAGTCATGCAGGTGTCTCTAGAAGATGAAATCATCATCAAGAGATCACCAAATAATCCCATCCCAAATAATGAACTCAAGTTCGTTTACTCTTGATTGGCGAAATGTTCAATTACTGACGGATATTTTCATGAATAGTGACTAAGCATGGGTCCCTCGTAGTTAATGACAGACAATTGGGAGAAATCTATTTGTGTTTTGTTTTAAGACAAGTACATGAGTTTTTTTAATGATCTGTAAATAATGGATTTTAAACAAAAACTTAATAAATTCCCAATTTTTGCTGTTAACGATGTTACCTATTGACTCATGAAATATTCGAGTTTGATGGTATATAAAGAAAACAGAGAATGACCGTAATGTAACCTAACCTGCAATGAAATCAGAATTTTCTTTTCTGAGGAACGGAATTTTGCGCAAACAAATTTCTTAAAAAGAAAATAAACAAGTACATATGACCGTAAGTTCGGCCAGGCCGAATTTTATGTACCCTCCACCATGGATTGCGTAGAAACTTCTACGAAAGACTGTCATCCACAATCGAATTACTTGGGTTGTGTTTTCTTAAAACTTCTTAACATCGTTTTCTAAATTGTGAGTTAGTTCATACGTGGTCTATATTACACCCAAAAAAAAAAAATACTTTCCTCCGGAACAAAATTTTAGACAAACGAAATTCCCCTTTCGTATAAAGTATTTTAGTCCAGAGCAAATTAATCCGAACTTATGATAAGCGATTCAACAATTGTCTCTAAAATTTTTAATTTAATTTGAAAGAAAATTTTTTAACGTCAAAAGAAAACTTTGCTTGTCTAAAATTTCGTTCCTCAGAAAAGAAAATTCTTCTTTCAGTGTAGACAAAAAAGGTATGTATAGGCACGTCTACAAATAATTACGAGTCGATATGGACTTTTGCACGGTACGTAGGGAGCCAGAATTGAAATATGGGTTTAGCTTATATGAGGGCTATATACAGTTATGAACTTGATATGGACCAATTTTTGTGTTATTGGGGATCTATTTATCTGAGGGCTATATATAACTACAGACCTATGTATATGGTCCTAGTTAGACATGGTTGTTAACGGCCATATACTAGCACAATGTACCAAATTTCAACTGACTCGGATGAAATTTGCTCATCCAAGAGGCTCCAAACCCAAATCTCGGGTTCGGTTTATATGGGGGCTATATAAGATTATGGACTGATATGGACCACTTTTGGCATGGTTGTTAAATATCATATACTACCACCACGTACCAAATTTCACCCAGGTCGGATGAATTTTGTTTCTCCAAAAGGCACCGGAGGTCAAATCTGGGGATCGGTTTATATGGGGGCTATATATAATTATGGACTGATATGAACCAATTCCTGCATGGTTCTTGGATACCACATACTAACATCACGTACCAAATTTCAACCGAATCGGAAGAATTTTGCTCTTCCAAGGGGCTCCGGAGGTCAAATCTGGGGATCGGTTTATATGGGGGCTATATATAATTATGGACCGATTTCGACCTATTTTTGCATGGCTGTTTGAGGCCATTTATTAACACCACGTACCAATTATCAACTGAATCAGATGAATTTTGGTCTTCCAAGAGGGTCCGGAGGTCAAATCTGGTGATCGGTTTATATGGGGGCTATATATAATTATGAACCGATGTGAACCAATTTTTGCATAGTTGTTAGAGACCACATGCTAACACCATGTACCAAACTTCAGCCGGATCGGATGAAATTTTCTTCTCTTATCTCGGGATTGGTTTATATGTGTGCTGTATATAATTATGGACTGATGTGGACCAATTCCTGCATGGTTGTTGGATACCATATACTAACATCACACACCAAATTTCAACCGAATCGGAAGAATTTTGCTCTTCCAAGGGGCTCCGGAGGTCAAATCTGGGGATCGGTTTATATGGTGGCTATATTAGAGGTGTGCACGTGAGTAATATTTTACTCACGCTCACGCCCACTCACGACGGAGAAATCTTATTCACACACACTCACGCACGATATTTTTTGGTAGGACTCACGCTCACGCACGCTCACGAAAAGAAAATTGGTACTCACGCACACTCACGCACGAAAATCTTTTAAATGTCGTGACTCACGAAAAATATCGTGACTCACGAAAAATGTCGTGACTCAAGAGAAACCTCGTGACTCACGAATAATTTTATGAGTAATTTACCTATAAAACCTGACTGAAAATATGAGTATGATTCACATCGAGAGCCTTATAAAACTTTTAACACTTAGGATGTCACTAAAATTATATATGAATTAAACTCGTAAGCATTTTATGTTCGTAAGCGGGATTATTTTCGTGAGCGTGTTTTTCCGAAATTCGTTACTCACGCACACTCACGAAGTTATTAATTTCGTGACTCACGCTCACGCACGACATTTGGTTGGTCAATCACGCTCACGCACACTCACGCCGTTACCATCAGCGTGACTCACGACTCACGCGTGAGTCACGAACATTTTCGTGAGTCACGACAATTTCGTGTCACGTGCACACCTCTAGGCTATATATAATTATGGACCAATGTGGACCAATTTTTGAATAGTTGTTAGAGACCATATGCTTACACCATGTACCAAATTTCAGCCGGATCAGATGAAAATTGTTTCTCTTAGAGGCTCTGCAAGCCAAATCGGGGGATCGGTTTATATGGGGGCTATATATAATTATGGACCAATTTTTGCATGGTTATTAGAGACCATATACTAACACCATGTACCAAATTTCAGCCGGCTCGAATGAAATTTGCTTCTCTTAGAGGCTCTGCAAGCCAAATCGGGGGATCGGTTTATATGGGGTCTATATAGTTATGGACCGATGTGAACTAATTATTGCATGGTTGTTAGTGATCATATACTAATACCATGTACCAAATTTCAGCCGGATCGGATGAAATTTGCTTCTCTTAGAGGCCTCACAAGCCAAATTTGGGGGCCCGTTTATATGGGGGCTATACGTAAAAGTGGACCGATATGGCCCATTTGCAATACCATCGGACCTACATGAATAGCAACTACTTGTGCCAAGTTTCAAGTCGAAAGCTGGTTTCGTTCGGAAGTTAGCGTGATTTCAACAGACGGACGGACGGACGGACATGCTCAAGTCGACTCAGAATTTCACCACGACCCAGAAAATATATACTTAGAGATATATTTCGACGTGTTACAAACGGAATGACAAAGTTAATATACCCCCCATCCTATGGTGGAGGGTATAAAAACTTATTTGGAAACACTCGAATGGAAGTTCGATCCCATCTGTCATATACCACAGACATAACTCCTCCTGATTACCACTTGTTCCGATCGATGATGCTTGACCTGGTTGATTATAAGGAACCCAAAAATTGGTTCGATTCGTGGAGAGAGTCAAAATTTCGAGTCGTTTTTTTTTCGTAGCCGTATCTGTATGTTGTCACAAAGAAAGGGACAAATTAATAGCTAGCGTTTGACTATTCTACGGTTGATCAGTCAGAATAAATTCTCAAACATTTCCCCAAAAAAGATCAACATTATTTTATTTGCTTTCCCTTCTCTCTTATCACTGAGTGCTGCCGATTCCATGTTAAGCTCAATGACAAGGGACCTTCTTTTTATAGCCGAGTCCGAACGCCGCTCCACATTGCAGTGAAACCACTTAGAGATGCTTTGAAGCCCTCAGAAATGTCACCAGCATTGCTGAGGTGGGATAATCCACCGCTGAAAAACTTTTTGGTGTTCGGTCGAAGCAGGAATCGAACCCACGACCTTGTGTATGCAAGGCGGGCATGCTAACCATTGCACCACGGTGGCTCCCAATAATGGTATGTATCTATTTAAGATTGCAACCGTATATACTTGATAATTTTTTTAATATGCCTTCCAATCCATTGTAATTTGTTAATCGTAGGAATTATAATCTATCTACCATGGTTCCAATGTGAAACTATCAAGCATAAAATTAACTACCCACCTATATTGAACGATGAACGATGATTATATAGACAACCTACGACAATTAATTAACTTATTTAAGTTTATCAGTAGCCATTGAAGTGCAGTGAAAGCACCGACCATAACAGCTCTGAATAATAAACGAAATTCAATGGAAATCAATGGAGACACCTGCAAAAGCCCCCACTCCCCCTCGCAACAATCATATGATTGCGATTGTCTATATCTCCGGCATTGTTAAGAATTTTGCAAAAATTGTATTGTGCACCTGTGCTTTCAGAAATTGATGTGCTAAAATTAACTCTGAAACAAAAACAAAAAACAAAATAATTTCGTAATAAACTCTAATAGTCTTATCATCCATTCGGTCTTAACTCATATATGTCATTAAATGAAGTAAATCTGTGGTCAAGTACGTTAATGGTTTTGCACTCAATGAAGTACCATCGCATGAATAATGAAACTGATAACGTAAAACGCGCACTGATATCTACAGAGATTGTGGTTCTAGCCAAAACTGTTTCGCCTTCCTACAAAACGAAACCGAGTACATTTTAAGTACACCTGTACTATGCAATTGATATCAGGTGTATCGTATGCGTTCTATTTGCCACTATAACGACCTCGTTCAATTGAGTTTTGACTGCTGATAAGGCGCCAGGTGTCCCATTGCTATGTTTTGGGGAAATACTGTGAATTCTTTGTGCCCAACCATCCAACCAGCCAGCCCGTCATACCCCCATATCTCCACCTAAATTTGTTTTAGGTGCAAAACCATCATTTTTAAAATAGATTTCCTTATCACTTCAGAATTTTGTTTACACAGAAAATAAACAGAAAACGACACTCATTGTTGGCAAACCGATTGCCCCTTTTTGCTAATTTAACAGGTGGTTGCACTTAAAACTGAAGTCTTTTGCCATGGCTAGCCACATATGAGAAAGATAAAATAGCACAGTCTCAGGGGGAAACGATAAGGAAGATGTTTACTTGTCTATATGGGAGTATAGAGGTCCTCATAGGTGCAAGGTCCACTACAAGACTGCTCTATCGTATATACAATAGTTCGAAGTTGTGTGGCCCATACCAGAGAAAATAAATACGAAAGATGAAAATATACTAAATCAACTTTTAGAAGCAGTTTTGTTAACCAAAACGTACGTTTTTATACCCTGCACCACACTGTGGAACAGGGTATTATAAGTTAGTGCATATGTTTGCAACACCCAGAAGGAGACGAGATAGACACATGGTGTCTTTGGCAATAATGCTCAGGGCGGGTCCCTGAGTCGATCTAGCCATGTCCGTCTGTCCGTCCATCCGACCGTCCGTCTGTCTATGAACACATTTTTGTGATCAAAGTCTAGGTCGCAGTTTAAGTCCAATCGCCTTCAAATTTGGCACAAGTTCCTGTTTTGGGACAAAATAGAACCCTATTGATTTTGGAAGAAATCGGTTCAGATTTAGATATAGGTCCCATATATATCTTTCGCCCGATATTGACTTATATGGCCCCAGAAGCCAGAGTTTTACCATAATTTGCTTGAAATTTTGCACCAGGAGAACAATAAGTACTATAGTCAGGTGTGCCAAATTTGATTGAAATCGGTTCAGATTGATATATAGCTCTCATATACATCTTTCGCCCGATATAGACTTATATGGCCCCAGAAGCCAGAGTTTTATCCCAATTTGGTTGAAATTTTGCACTAGGAGTACAATAAGTACTATAGTCAGGTGTGCCAAATTTTATTGAAATCGGTTCAGATTTAGATATAGCTCCCATATATATCTTTCGCCCGATTTTCCGTCATATGACCACAGAGTTCAAAATTGTAGTCCGATTTACGTGAAATTTTGCACAGGGAGTAGAACTAAAACACTAAGTATGCATGTCGAATTTGGTTGAAATCGGTTCAGATTTCTGTATAGATTCCATATATATGCTTTTCCGATTTGCGTAAAAATTACCAAAATACACACATTTTCCTTATAAAATCGCCACTGCTAAGTCGAAAACTTGTAAAATTTACTAAAATTGTCCTTTATTTCTAATGCATAATAATACCCTGTTCCACAGTGTGCCGCAGGGTATAACTATCTATCGACCGATAAATCATAAATACACTTTTGCAAAGTTGCCTCAAAATTGGTTGAGATTAAAATGTTTCCCATATTTATACCCTGCGCCACACTGTGGAACAGGGTATTATAAGTTAGTACATATGTTTGAACACCCAGAAGGAGACGAGATAGACACATGGTGTCTTTGGCAATAATGCTCATGGTGGGTCCCTGAGTCGATATAACCATGTCCGTCTGTCCTTCCGTCCGTCTGTCTGTGAACACATTTTTGTGATCAAAGTCTAGGTCGCAATTTAAGTCCAATCGCCTTGAAATTTGGCACATATTCCTAATTTGGGTCAGAATAGAACCCTATTGATTTTGGAAGAAATCGGTTCAGATTTAGATATAGCTCCCATATATATCTTTCGCCCGATATGCACTAATATGGACCCAGCAGCCAGAGTTTTATACCGATTTGCTTGAAATTTTGTACAAACATAACACTTAGTCGTATAGTCATGTGTGCAAAATTTGATTGAAATCGCTTCAGATTTAAATATAGCTCCCATATATATCTTTCGCCCGATATGGACTTATATGGCCCCAGAAGTCAGAGTTTTGGCCCAATTTGGTTGAAATTTTGCACAGGGAGTAGATTTAGCATTGTAGCTATGCGTGCTAAAGTTGGTTGAAATCGATTCAGATTTAGATATAGCTTCCATATATATTTTTCGCCCGATATGGACTTATATGGCCCCAGAAGCCAGAGTTTTGGCCCAATTTGGTTGAAATTTTGCACTAGGAGTACAATTAGTAGTGTAGTCAAGTGTGCCAAATTTTGTTTAAATCGGTTCAGATTTAGATATAGCTCCCATATATATCGATCGCCCGATTTACACTCATATGACCACAGTGGCCAATCTTTTACTCCGATTTAATTGAAATTTTGCACAGGGAGTAGAATTAGCTCTGTAGCTATGCTTGCCAAATTTGGTTGAAATCGGTTCAAATTTAGATATATCTCCCATATATAGCTTTCGCCCGATTTACACTCATATGACCACAGAGGCCAATTTTTTGCTCCGATTTAGTTGAAATTTTGCAGAAGAATTAGCATTGTAGCTATGCGTGCCAAATTTGGTTGAAATCGGTTCAGATTTAGATATAGCTCCCATATATATGTTTTTCTGATTTCGACAAAAATGGTCAAAATACCAACATTTTCCTTGTAAAATCGCCACTGCTTACTCGAAAAGTTGTAAAAATGACTCTAATTTTCCTAAACTTCTAATACATATATTCCGAGCGAAAAATCTTAAATAAACTTTTGCGAAGTTTCCTTAAAATTGCTTCAGACTTAAATGTTTTCCATATTTTTTTACTAACATTGTGTTCCACCCTAGTGCCGACTTAAATTTTGAGTCTATAGATTTTGTAGAAGTCTATCAAATTCTGTCCAGATCGAGTGATATTTAAATGTATGTATTTGGGACAAACCTTTTAGCCCCCAACACATTTGGCGGATGTGATATGGTATCGAAAATTTAGATCTACAAAGTGGTGCAGGGTATAATATAGTCGGCCCCGCCCAACATCATATTTTTTTATCGTGTTAAAAATGTCGAATTTTGTACCAGAAAGTGATGATTTGAGGAAAGCATTAATTTTTTGATTTCTATTGAAGAAAAGTGCTTCACATTCGCATCGAATACTTGTCGAGCCATATGGTGATCATGCTCTATCAGAAGCAACATGCAAAAAGATGGTTTCAACGGTTCAGAAATAGTGATTTTGATGTGAGAAATGAAGAACGTGGAACACCACCAAAAAAGTTTGAAGACGCCGAATTGGGTGGAGATGACACTTTGAGTCAAAAGCAATTGGCTGCAATGTTATATGCACAGCAAACAATTTCTGGCCGTTTAAAAGCTATGGGAAAGATCCAAAAGTGTGGATTCCTCGTTTTTTTAGCTCGGAAAAACGAAACTCATGAAAGGGTAGTTTTTTTCTTCAGTGTTTGAACTTGAACATTTGGTTTCATGGTGTTTTTAATATGACCTCTATATATTTTGTGATGGTTTTATTAATTCGTAATTTACGAAAGAGTCTTACACAAGCCTAAGAATTGTATTTCCTGGTAATAAATTTTGTAAAATCAGAGACTATCGAATTTATCATTGGCACAATTCTAGAAACACCTGCCCTTATCTTTCATTCATTCTTTTAATTCTTAAACTGTATTTGTTTTTTGTTTTTGTTTTCTTTCCTATCAATAACCAAGAGGTTAGTTCAGCTCACTCTTTACGCTGACTAAACAAGAAACATACACACTGTCATTACCACTTAGCTTACTTTGGGTGCACAAACTGATAACACGATGGCTCACTGACTAAGGTGGTGTGGTGAGTACATTGGCGTTATTGGCCAATCATTAACGACAATGCGAGCGTGTACAAATTTCAAATGTACTCGGCAAAATTTATTTGAAGTTCTTGTTGTCGTTTTTTTTTTTTTGCTTTTCACTTGAACTCACAGATTGTATTTTTGTTTGTTTTTCCAATACTTGGCAAAGTTTATTGGCCAGTTGTTGGTACATGTGTGTAGAGTGTATGCTTAACTCTTATGTCTCAAATATTGAGTACATTGCGATAAGGTAGTCCCCACACATTGCACAGGTGTTGAAGTTTTAGGTATATTTTTGTTGTTGTTGTTTTTGGTGTGCTTGTCTCTCTCTCTCTATTAATCGATTGGAATGATTAGAGTGATTAATTTATTAAGAGCGTCAAGTGTGTTCCATAAAACGATTTTCTAATAGTTTCTTCAATAGGGGGGCAATATATTTTTGCTATGCAATAAGATTTTATTAAAACCATAGCAAGGTTTATGGGGGGAGGAGGTTAAATACAAGCTTCATGCACAAAGATCACTAGAGTGTTTCACACTTTAAATGCAAATGTATATCTCATACAGCCTATTTACACATCTCCGTACGATTAAATTATATTGCTTTAGCTACACTGTTAGAAAATTATGTTTTTCATATGTTCCGATATAAACAAAATGTGTTTCGGGCACAATTTTAAAACACAATATATTTAAGTGCAAACATGTAATGTTCCTAAACTAACACTAAATGTTTGGGACATCTATGTTAATATGTTAGAATATATTATGTTTGGGGCATGAATGTGTCATAAAAATCATATGTGTGAATGCAAACATATATAAATTTACAAATTTCGACTAAACATACATATGTTGTGATATTTTATTCAAAGCGACAGAGAGAGTATAGAGAAAGAAATAGAGATGGAAACCGGGAGAGTTGACAAAAGATATCAACGTAACACAGCAAAGAATCAAAAGAGAATAATTTCTGTGAAACCGCTTGTATGTTGTTTCGGAAAACTGTTTTATGATAAGGCCAAAAATTTGATATGCTTAAGTCAAAATATTATTTAATTTGAATAAAGAGAATATACATTCTGAACCAAGAGAATAGACATTTGAAAAACAAACAGCATATGTTTTCGCCTTGAGAGCAGCATTTTATGTATGTGTGGACATGTGTTTTGTTTATCATTTTGGCATTATGGGCACAATTTTTTTCTTGGTTCGTTAAAAGAAATCAGGGGTCTTCATAAAAATAACGAAAGGGCACTCTACACTTTTTAGAGTTGGGACAGTAAAATGAAATAAGGAGGAAATAGTGAAAAATTACTCAGTAAAATGTATAAAAATAAAGTTTAGTTCATCTTTATTAATAAGTAGTCCACGAAGAGTTGACGGACACCTTCAAATATAAAAGCGGGCATTAAGTTCGAGTTTTGCAGCTAAAACATTTTAAAAAGTTTATTTGCTTTAAAATGAAAAATAAAAGGCATTTTAGAGCGATGGTGTTAAATGCTAGTAAAAAACTGTTCACGCCTAAATAAATTTATGTTTATTATAAAATTATTTATGTATGTTTATACTCGACTCCACGTTCTTCTTTTGTTAGAGTTTTTGAATTCCCTCCACATTTTAAAGTTTTGTACCAAAAACAGTTTTTTGTTACAAAATTGTTATTTTTGCAATAAAAAAATAATATTTTATCCAAAAATCAGTCAATTTCGTTTATATCAAGCACTGTTACTGACCATAAATCTTAAATAACCCACATTTCAAAGTTTCATTATAAAAACTTAATATTGTATAAATATAAATGTGTAAATTAAAAAAAAAAGTGTTCTGTCGGAGCAGGGATTGAACCCACGACCCTTTGCATGCAAGGCAGACATGCTAACCACTGCTCCACGTGGCAAACAAATGTATGTTTCTGTTAAATAATGTTATGTTTGCATGGGCTCGTGGGCGCTGCTAACTATGCTATATAAATGTAACTTATAACGATAATTATCTACTGGTGACTATAACAGCTACGTAGTCCAGTGTATAGTGTGTTGGCTTACAAACTGTATGGTCCTCGGTTCGATTCTCCGTGCAGGCGAAAGGTAAAATTTAAAAAAATTATAAAAGTGAATAATTTCTTCAACATTATTTGTATTACAGAAAAGGTGCCAAGAACTAAAATATTTCGTGGAAGTGAAAATTACGAGTATGTTAGGCAATGAGCCCAATCGTCTTTGGGAAAAATTCTTCCAAGCATATAATATTTTTGGGCTCAAAATGCTTCCAAACATATAATATGTTCACTTAAAACAAACATATTAATGTTTCGGCAGTATCCAATAATATATGTGCTTCCTGCAAAATATGTTTGGAACATATGTTAAAGAAGCGATTTTTTTTGAGGGTGTAGCAATGGAATTATTCGAGTACTCCAATAATATAAAAAACAAAAAAATCCTGCGACAGATATTCCTAGTGCTTGGTAGGCATTTAAAGGCGCTATGAATATGGGCTTCATAAAAATTAGCCCCAAAACCTAAATGAAGTGGGGTCCTAAAAAAATATATACAAAACAACACAAATTTTAAATGTTTTTTTGTTTTTGGGAGACCGTGTGAAAATAAACCCCAATATTTGAAATGAAAACAAGTAAGGAAAGTCTAAAGTCGGGCGGGGCCGACTATATTACACCCTGCACCACTTTGTGGATCTAAATTTTCGATACCATATCACATCCGTCAAATGTGTTGGGTGCTATATATAAAGGTTTGTCCCAAATACATACATTTAAATATCACTCGATTTGGACAGAATTTGATAGACTTTTACAAAATCTATAGACTCAAAATTTAAGTTGGCTAATGCACTAGGGTGGAACACAATTTTAGTAAAAAACAAGTAAGGAAAGTCTAAAGTCGGGCGTGGCCGACTATATTATACCCTGCACCACTTTGTAGATCTAAATTTCCGATATCATATCACATCCGTCAAATGTGTTGGGGGCTATATACAAATACATACATTTAAATATCACTCGATGTGGACAGAATTTGATAGACTTCTACAAAATCTATAGACTCAAAATTTAAGTCGGCTAATGCACTAGGGTGGAACACAATGTTAGTAAAAACAAGTAAGGAAAGTCTAAAGTCGGGCGGGGCCGACTATATTATACCCTGCACCAATGTGTAGATCTAAATTTTCGATACCATATCAAATCAGTCAAATGTGGTGGGGGCTATTTATAAAGATTTGTCCCAAATACATACATTTAAATATCACTCGATTTGGACAGAATTTGATAGACTTTTACAAAATCTATAGACTCAAAATTTAAGTTGGCTAATGCACTAGGGTGGAACACAATTTTAGTAAAAAACAAGTAAGGAAAGTCTAAAGTCGGGCGGGACCGACTACATTATACCCTGCACCACTGTGTAGATCTAAATTTTCGATACCATATCAAATCAGTCAAATGTGTTGGGGGCTATATATAAAGATTTGTCCCAAATATATACATTTAAATATCACTCGATTTGGACAGAATTTGATAGACTTTTTCAAAATCTATAGACTCAAAATTTAAGCTGGCTAATGCACTAGGGTGGAACACAATTTTAGTAAACAAAAATATGGGAAACATTTAAATCTGAAGCAATTTTAAGGAAACTTCGCAAAAGTTTATTTATGATTTATCGCTCCATATATATGTATTAGAAGTTGAGGACAATTAGAGTCATTTTTACAACTTTTCGACTAAGCAGTGGCGATTTAACAAGGAAAATGTTGGTATTTTGTCCATTTTTGTCGAAATCAAAAAACATATATATGGGAGCTATATCTAAATCTGAACCGATTTCAATCAAATTTGGCACACATGATTATATTACTAATTGTACTCCTAGTGCAAAATTTCAACCAATTTGGACCAAAACTCTGGCTTCTGGGGCCATATAAGTCCATATCGGGCGAAAAATAAATATGGAAGCTATATCTAAATCTGAACCGATTTCAATCAAATTTGGCACACATGACTATACTACTAATTGTACTCCTACTGCAAAATTTCAACCAAATTCGGCCAAAACTGTGGCTTCTGGGGCCATATAAGTCCATATCAGGCGAAAGATATATATGGGAGCTATATCTAAATCTGAACCGATTTCAATCAAATTTTGCACACTTGACTATACCACTAAGTGTTATGCTTGTACAAAATTTCAAGCAAATTGGTATAAAACTCTGGCTGCTGGGTCCATATTAGTGCATATCGGGCGAAAGATATATATGGGAGCTATATCTAAATCTGAACCGATTTCTTCCAAAATCAATAGGGTTCTATTCTGACCCAAATTAGGAACATGTGCCAAATTTGAAGGCGATTGGACTTAAATTGCGACCTAGACTTTGATCACAAAAATGTGTTCACAGACAGACGGACGGACAGACGGACATGGTTATATCGACTCAGGGACCCACCCTGAGCATTATTGCCAAAGACACCATGTGTCTATATCGTCTCCTTCTGGGTGTTACAAACATATGCACTAACTTATAATACCCTGTTCCACAGTGTGGCGCAGGGTATAAAAATATGGGAATCGTTTAAATCTAAAGCAGTTTTGAGGAAACTTCGCTAAAGTTTATTTATGATTTATCGCTCGATATATATGTATTAGAAGTTTAGGAAAATTAGAGTCATTTTTACAAATTTGGCACGCATAGCAACAATGCTAATTCTACTCCCTGTGCAAAATTTCAACTAAATCGGAGTTACAAATTGGCCTCTGTGGTCATATGAGTGTAAATCGGGCGAAAGCTATATATGGGAGATATATCTAAATCTGAACCGATTTCAACCAAATTTGGCACGCATAGCTACAATGCTAATTCTACTCCCTGTGCAAAATTTCAACCAAATTGGGGTAAAACTCTGGCTTCTGGGACCGTATTAGTCCTTATCGGGCGAAAGATATATATGGGAGCTCTATCTAAATCTGAACCGATTTCAATAAAATTTGGCACACTTGACTATAGTACTAATTGTTCTTCTTGTGCAAAATTTTAAGCAAATTAGGGTAAAACTCTGGCTTCTGGGGCCATATATGTCCATATCGGGCGAAATATATATATGGGAGCTATATCTAAATCTGAACCGATTTCTTCCAAAATCAATAGGGATCTATTCTGAGCCAAAACACATACTTGCGCTAAATTTCAAGTCGATTGGACTAAAACTGCGACCTAGACATTGATTACAAAAATGTGTTCACGGACAGACGGACATCGCTATATCGACTCAAGAGCCCACCCTGAGCATTTTTGCCAAAGACACCATGTGTCTATTTCGTCTCCTTCTGTGTGTTGCCAACATATGCACTAACTTATAATACCCTGTTCCACAGTGTGGCACAGGGTATAACAATTCATACTATTCCATCAGTTAGGGTTAATTTGCCAAAGGTCTTTTAAATGAAAAGAAAAAGTGAGCCTTAATTCTATTTTGGGGTTGATTCTTCATTCTTCAGTTACATTTTTATGGGGCTCACCATTAGCGTAGCTAGACAATTTTCCTAGGGGGGGCTATAGCCCCCCTAGCTAAAAATTTATAGACTGAACTTATAGGTTCAATTAATGTTTTTTTTTCATAAAATTGAATAAAAAATTAGACATCAAAATAACTTGACAATTAATTTATAATAAAGCAACTAAAAGTAGTTCCACACTTTTCCCAGCAAAAAAATTGTGAGTTGTTCTAAAGGCACAACTTTAAAAATACTTCCAAAAATGTCCTCAATTATTTTAACTACACAGGAAGTTTTTTTACTTCATTTTTTTCATATTTTAATGTGTAATTTTTTGTTTTTTTTTTTCAAAAAACTTCTAAATCCATTATAGAAAAATCGATAATTTTGGAAATTATTCGAGGAAAAACGTTTCAAACAAGCGTCAGAATGCATTTAAAAATCGTAAAAAATATAAAAATTATTTATTTGGGAAAATATCACAAAATTTTTTAATTCACATTCAAAACACTGAATTCGGATCTCACCTTAAGAAGTGATGCACATTCATTACAACGGCTGTTGAAACGGCCGCCAATTTTGCACCACTTCTAGACCCAAAAAGAACATTTTCACTACTTTTTTGGCGACGCTTTTTCGCAGCATTATTAAGATATTAATTTATGAAAGAAGAGTTTTAATATCAATTACTATTTTTTAATTGACTAAACTAAATCAATCATAAGTTCAACCACAGCTTTATTTCATAAATATCTGACTTCAAACATTGCCATCGGCACTGCTACCACAACCCAAGTAATTCGATTGTTCATGAAAGTCTTTAGCGGAACTTTGTGCGATTGTATATACTTGTTTAATTTTTATAAAAATTAAAAAAACTATTGAAATTTATTGAAAAATGAAAAATCATAAATAGAGTTTCAAATTCTGGGGGGGGGGGCTAAAATTTTTCTGGGGGGGTCTAAGCCCCCTCCCCAGAGGCCTTCCTACGCTTATGGGGCTCACACATTTATGGGACAGTTTCATCAATGTTTTGGGGCTCATTTTCCTGGGATCCATTTTCCTACCGACATATTAAAATAGTTACATACACGCAAAGAAAAAAAAACGTTTGGAAAACGTGTACCGAAAACGTTTTTCTTTTGTTAGAGTTTTTTGAATTGCTTCGAAAAGTATACACTTTTATCACCAAAAAAATTCGTTTGTTACACAATTTTTATTTTTTCAATAAAAAGAGTTATTTTTGAACCAACAACACAGTCCATTTCGTTTATATCAAACACTGTTCTTTAGGTCTTTAATAAGACACATTTTACAGTTCATAGTAAAAATTTAATATAGTAGAATGTAATGTTGAAAATTTTTTCGGAATCTTCCGGCCATATCTGGAATATATGTAAAACAAAAAAAAAAAAAAAAAAAAAACTTTGGTCGAAGCAGGGATCGAACCCACGACCCTTGGCATGTAAGTCCGACGTAGCAACCACTGCTCCACGGTCCCAAACTAAATGCATTTTTCTGTTAAATAAACTTTGTTTAATCGGCTCGTGGGCGCCGCAAGCTTTGCTATATTAATATAACTTATATGGATAATTAGCTATTGATGACAATAACAGCTACGTAGCTCAGTGGATAGTGTGCTGCCTTACAAATTGCATGGTCCGCGGTTCGATTCTCAGTCCAGGCGAAAGGTAAAAAAAAACTTAAAAATTTATAAAATCGTATAATTTCTTCTACATTGTTTGTATTACAGAAAAAGGTGTTAAGAACTAAAAAACTTTGTGGAAGTGAGAAAGATGTGAGGGAAAATTCAATTAACCAGAAAAAAATTTTTTTGAGTTAGTCTTTATGAAATTGCTTTTACATCCTGGAAAAGAATAAACGTTTATCACAAAAAGTATATACTTTTCTTCCAAATACACTTCCTTTCAACGAAAAGCAAATGAGAAACGAACTTTGTTTGTCTAAAATTTCGTTTGGGAGGAAAGAATTATTTTTGCGTGTAGGCCAGAATTTCACTCCGATCTCAAGACCACATTTCATGCACAATGATCGATCCAATATTTGTTAAAATTGACCCTAAGCTCCAATATTCATATACATATGAACTGTTACCGTTGTGCGACTTTAGTCGTAATTTGAAATCTTTCTTGCGTCATGTGACTTTTGTGCGATTTTTTTTAATGTCCGATCTCAATCAATGCCAATTTTTTCTTATTGCACTCACAAAACAGTGAATCCACCATAAAATAAAATTTTAGTTAATTTTAGAAACTATGGGTTAATCTAAAAAAATTTAACTGAACTATATTACAAAGGGCGGTATCATGCCGATAAAACAAAAATAAATAAATATGATATGGATAATGAAATGAAATACGTACATATTCACTGTGTGAAAAAAACATGAAACGTGCGTCAGCTGTTTATGCCAGTATTGCCAAAACGATAATAACTAAAAAATCACCCTTCATTAAGCTAACTCCTTCCGAGATCCCCGGGGAAATCATTCATATTTTCCAATAACGGTGGATAGGTTGCAAGTAATAATTTATTTATGCAACCAAATATGGGAGTTTTATTTATCTTCATCTCTTTTCCTCCCTCACATTCGCTCTCTATAGATTTCCTCTTTTTTTTTTACATTACAAACCTTTCCCCTCTATTATATTCTAGCAGCTTTTTTCCTTTGATGGCATCGAAAAACTTGATCTTGTCTTAGTTTTTGCCATTTTGGAAATTGAGCTATCATATTTTATTTCAACCAAAAATTAAGGATGCAAACTAAGCCCATCATCCGATGAAGAAGAGAATTCACCATTCGATGGTATCTTCTGAGAGAGTCTGCTTTTTTTGTTTAACACTCGCTAAATACAACACGAACACACGTAATGTCCACAAGATAAACTTACTCAAGCAATCCACACCATTTTTAGGATGGACAGACAGATTGGTATGAGGACGATGCTGATGATGCTGACGATGACGATAGGACACACAAATGTTTGCTTGTATGCATGGCTGATTGGAACTACCAGTAAACAGTAGCACGAACAGTGGCAGTAGTTGGCAGATTGTTGGCTTATGACATGAAATTCAACCCTCCTTGGAAATACCATCATAAAGGAGTTATAATGAAAGTTGGAGAGGGGGGAGGGGGGGGGGGTGCATATACAACCACAGCCAAAACACCCAAACCATTATATGGTCGAATATTTGCCCATATGGAGAATTATCAAGTGAATTATTTTTTTCATTTCTTCGTATTGATTTTATTATATGCCCATATGGATTTTCTCTGACTTATGGCCAAAATGCTAAAAGATGTTAAGCGGTGTTGTATCTCTCTCCCAGAAAAGTAAATCGATAAACCAATAGGAGGAAGTGGTAAAATTTAGAATATCCAACCTTGACAAAAGAGGCACATGTCATTCGATCCGGCTGAAATTTGGTACATGATGTTGGTATATGGTCTCTAACAACCATGCCTGAATTGGTCCATATCGGTTCATAATTATATATAGCCCCCATATAAACCGATCCCAAGATTTGACCTCCGGAGCCTCTTGAAGGAGCAAAATTCATGCGATCCGGTTGAAATTTGGTACATTTCCCTAGTGTATGACCGATAACAACCATGCCAAAATTGGTCCATATCGGTTCATAATTATATATAGCCCCCATATAAACCCATCCCCAGATTTGACTTCCGGAGCCTCTTGAAGGAGCAAAATTCATCCGATCCGACCGATAACAACCATGCCAAAATTGGTCCGTATCGATCTATATTATATATTTCAATTCAATATTTCTTTATTTTCACATTTCGTTATAAAAAATGCATTAAATAATATATTTACAATATTACTTTTCTTGAAAATAAAACAAAGAAATGTACAGCATGGTTTTTATAAACCGTCTGCCGGAAATCGAGTTTTATATGTAAATTTAATAATTATACTCTTCAATTAATGTTTTCCTGTAATTAAGAGCTTCTACCAGAAATTTGTATAAAGGTAGCCAGCAAAAATCTTCACCGCCATTTAATATGTATATAATCTCGTTTTGAGTTAAACATCTAGCGTTGAAATTTTTATAGCGTATTTCACTAAGTATTGGGCATCTGCCAATCATGTGGTCTAGAGATTCTACTTCTCCCCAATTACACAGAGAACAGCGCCGATCAGCAACATCGCCGAAACCATTTCCATTTAGCCAAAATAAATCTGCTCTGGCTTTTAAAATCATTGTAATTTGATGAGGGGTAAAATTTTCATTGCAATAGTAGATTCCCATACCAAAATCAAGATGTTTATAAAAGCGTTGTTCACTTGCACGTGCCTTTTGCATGTAAGTGATGAGGGAACTCTCTGTAATTTTACTTAATAATTCCTGGCTTGCCTCAAACCAACATTTTTTATTTATCATAAAATTGTTATTATCAATGTTATGGTTAGACAGCTTTTGTCTGTAGTCTTTAAAACAAGCCAAATTTTTCCCAGCAAGTTTGTTTGCTAGGATATGGGGCAGTCTTTGCTCATCAAGGGTAAACAGTAACTTGGCTAAGTACGATAAATGCAGCTTGTACGTATAGATGTACCCCGGTTCATAGGCAGTCTCCAAAGCTACAATATAATTCGGCGTATGTTCTGGAAGTTTTAATATCCGTTTAATAAAATAGCGGTACAGTTTGTCCACTTCTTCGAAGTATGAATTACCCCAAATCTGTGCACCATAACTATGAATTGATCGACATACAGAGAGAAACATTTTCCATTTGGCTTTTAGAGAAACAGTTGGCCTTGAAACAAAATTTTTCCACGTTGAGTTAATGGCCATTTTCGCCTCTATTTCTTTTCTTAGCAAATGCTTTGAAAATGACAATTTAGGAGTCAATGTCATTCCTAAATATTTATATTCAGACACTATTCTCAACTTTTCACCTCTATATGACCACTCCTCATTTGCCGCAAGACGACCTCCCTTTCTGAACACCATTATTTCTGATTTCGCTTGGTTCACTTGCATTCCCCACTTTGCACAATAAGCTTCTAGATTTTGTATCATTTGTTGTAGAATACCTGGTTCATCCGCTATTATAACTATATCATCTGCATACATTAGTATGCGTACATTGAGCTCATCTATGAAAAGACCGCCTCCGAGATTGTCGTGCAAGTCATTTAAATATAATGAGAACAAAATTGGTGAAAGTAGACAGCCTTGTTTTACTCCATTTGTTGTGTTGAAGTAATCGGAGAGTTCACTTCCAGTCCACACCGCCGATTGTGTACCTTTATATATATTTTCGACGAATCGGACTATTTTGGTTGAGAGTCCAATCTCATACATTTTGTATATTAATAGGTCTCGAGGTACTCTATCAAAAGCCGCTTTAAAGTCCACGAAGAAGGCATAGACTTTTTTATTCTCGTTTAACTTTAGATTAATTATTGCCACCAGATTGAAAATATTATCAGTAGTTGAATACCCATTTCTAAAACCTGCTTGGAACTCATTTAATATTTGATGTTGGACCGTCCATTCCGTAATTCTACTATTAATCATTCCTATCATCACTTTCCCAACGCAGTTCATAAATGTGATTCCTCTGTAGTTTTGCACATCATTTACATTTCCTTTTTTGTGAACATTTACATTTCCTTTTTTGTGATATTATATATAGCCCCCAAATAAAGCGATCCCCAATCACAGAAAAATCGCGATTGCTACACGCAAAGAAAAAAAAACGTTTGGAAAACGTGTACCGAAAACGTTTTTCTTTTGTTAGAGTTTTTTGAATTGCTTCGAAAATTTTAAACTTTTATCACCAAAAAAATTCGTTTGTTACAAAATTTTTATTTTTTCAATAAAAAAAAATATTTTTGAAACAACAACACAGTCCATTTCGTTTATATCAAACACTGTTCTTTTCTGACTTTAGGTCTTTAATAAGACACATTTTACAGTTCAAAATTTAATATACTACAATGTAATGTTGAACATTTTTTCGGAATCTTCCGAGCATATCTGGAATATATGTAAAAAAAAAAAACAAAAAAAAAAACTTTGGTCGAAGCAGGGATCGAACCCACGACCCTTGGTATGCAAGTCGGACGTAGCAACCACTGCTCCATGGTGCCGAAATAAATGTTTGTTTCTGTTAAATAAAGTTTGTTTATTCGGTTCGTGGGCGCCGCAAGCTATGTTATATAAATATAACTTATATGGATATTTATCTATTGATGACCATAACAGGTACACAGCTCAGTGGTTAGTGTGTTGGCTTACAAAGTCGTATAATTTCTTCTACATTGTTTGTATTACAGAAAAAGGTGCAAAAAACTAAAAAACTTCCTGCAAGTGGGAAAGATGTGAGGGAAAATGCAATTAGCCAGAATTTTTTTTTTTTTGAGTTAGTCTTTATGAAATTGTTTTTACATCCCGGAAAAGAATAAACGTTTATCACAAAAACTATATACTTTTCTTCCAAATACACTTCCTTTCAACGAAAAGCAAATGAGAAACGAACTTTGTTTGTCTAAAATTTTGTTTGGGAGGAAAGAATTACTTTTTTGCGTGTACTCGAGCCAATAATAATCAACCACAATTTTATTGCCATAGAAAATTTTGTCAAAATTTTATTTCTATAGAAAATTTTGTCAAAATTTTATTTCTATAGGAAATTTTGTCAACAGTTTATGTCTTTAGGAAATTTTGTCAAAATAAAATTTCAATACAAAATTTTGTCAAAAATTTATTTCTATAGAAAATTTTGGCAGAATTTTATTTCTGTAGAAAATTTTGTCAAAATATTATTTCTATAGAAAATTTATGAAGCATTTCATAGTTGGAAAGGAATTATTTGCAAAATCTTCCAAAACATCAAGAATTCTACCAATCTACCACAAAAGTTCATATTGGTTCGTAATTATTTTTTCCCTATATATACCGGTCAAGAACTGAATATATACGTATTTAGTCGACCTTTCTTTTGTCTATTATATATTCCGCATGGACTAACTTTAGAAGATGATGTTAAGAAGTTTTAAAATGCCTTGCCATCGACCGCAACCCAAGTAAATTAATTGTGGATGACCGTCTTTAGTAGAAGTTTCTACGCAATCCATACATAAGATTCGGCCTGGCCGAACTTACGGCCGTACTTACTTGTTATACTCTCCACCATAGGATGGGGGTATATTAACTTTGTCATTCCGTTTGTAACACATCGAAATATTGCTCTAAGACCCCATAAAGTATATATATTCTGGGTCGTGGTGAAATTCTGAGTCGATCTGAGCATGTCCGTCCGTTCGTCCGTCCGTCTGTTGAAATCACCCTAACTTCCGAACGAAACAAGCTATCGACTTGAAACTTGGCACAAGTAGTTGTTATTGATGTAGGTCGGACGGTATTGCAAATGGGTCATATCGGTCCACTCTTACGTATAGCCCCCATATAAACGGACCCCCAAATTTGGCTTGCGATTGCTCTAAAAGAAATTTCATCCGATCAGGCTGAAATTTGGTACATGGTATTAGTATATGGTCTCCAACAACCATTCAAAAATTGGTCCATATCGGTCCACTTTTACGTATAGCCCCCATATAAACGGATCCCAAAATTTGGCTTGCGATTGCTCTAAAAGAAGCAATTTTCATCCGATCAGGCTGAAATTTGTTACATGGTGTTGGTAAATGGCCTCTAACGACTATGCTAAAACTGGTCCATATCGGTCCACTTTTACGTATAGCCCCCATATAAACGGACCCCCAAATTTGGCTTGCGATTGCTCTAAGAGGAGCAAATTTCATCCGATCCGGCTGAAATTTGGTACATGGTGTTAGTATATGGTCTCTAATAACCATGCAAGAATTGGTCCATATCGGTACATAATTATATATAGCCCCCATATAAATCGATCCCCAGATTTGTCCTCCGGAGCCTCTTGGAGGAGCAAAATTCATCCGATCCGGTTGAAATTTGGAACATGGTGTAAGAATGTGGTCGCTAACAAACACGCAAGAATTGGTCCATATCGGTCCATAATGATATATAGCCCCCATATAAACCGTTCCCCAGATTTGATCTCCGGAGCCTCTTGGAGGAGCAAAATTCATCCGATCCGGTTGAAATTTGCAACGTGGTGTTAGTATAAGGCCGCTAATAACCATGCCAAAATTGGTCCATATCGGTCTGTAGTTATATATAGCCGATCCCCAATCACACAAAAATTGGTCCATATCGGTCCATATACGTATTTAATCGGCCTTTTTTATACCCTCCACCATAGGATGGGGGTATATTAACTTTGTCATTCCGTTTGTAACACATCGAAATATTGCTCTAAGACCCCATAAAGTATATATATTCTGGGTCGTGGTGAAATTCTGAGTCGATCTAAGCATGTCCGTCCGTCCGTCCGTCTGTCCGTCTGTCCGTCTGTCCGGCTGTCCGTCCGTCTGTGGAAATCACGCTAACTTCCGAACGAAACAAGCTATCGACTTGAAACTTGGCACAAGTAGTTGTTATTGATGTAGGTCGGATGGTATTGAAAATGGGCCATATCGGACCACGTTTACGTATAGCCCCCATATAAACCGATCCCCAAATTTGGCTTGGGGAGCCTCCCGGAGCAGCAAAATTCATCCGATCCGGTTGAAATTTGGTACGTGGTCTTAGTATACGGTCTCTAACAACCATGCAAAAATTGGTCCATATCGGTCCATAATTATATATAGCCCCCATATAAACCGATCCCCAGATTTGACCTCCGGAGCCTCTTGGAGGGGCAAAATTCATCCGATCCGATTGAAATTTGGTACCTGATGTTAGTATATGGTCTCTAACAACCATGCAAAAATTGGTCCGTATCGGTCCATAATTATATATAGCCCCCATATAAACCGATCCCCAGATTTGACCTCCGGAGACTTTTGGAGGGGCAAAATTCATCCGATCCGGTTGAAATTTGGTACCTGATGTTAGTTTACGGCCTCTAACAACCATGCAAAAATTGGTCCATATCGGTCCATAATTATATATAGCTCCCATATAAACCGATCCCCAGATTTGACCACCGGAGCCTCTTGGAGGAGCAAAATTCATCCGATCCGGTTGAAATTTAGTACGTGGTCTTAGTATACGGTTTTTAACAACCATGCAAAAATTGGTACATATCGGTCCATAATTATATATAGCCCCCATATAAACCGATCCCCAGATTTGACCTCCGGAGCCTCTTGGAGGGGCAAAATTCATCCGATCCGGTTGAAATTTGGTACCTGATGTTAGTTTACGGCCTCTAATAACCATGCAAAAATTGGTCCATATCGGTCCATAATTATATATAGCCCCCATATAAACCGATCCCCAGATTTGACCTCCGGAGCCTCTTGGAAGAGCAAAATTCATCCGATCCAGTTAAAATTTGGTACATGGTGTTAGTATATGGTCTCTAACAACCATGCACAAATTGGTCCATATCGGTCCATAATTATATATAGTTCCCATATAAACCGTCCCCAGTTTTGACGTCCGGAACCTCTTGGAGGAGCAAAAGTCATCCGATACGGTTGAAATTTGGTACATTTTGTCAATATATGGCCTCTAACAGCCATGTAAAAATTGGTCCATATCGGTCTTTAGTTATATATAGCCGATGACTTATTACACAAAAATTGGTCCATATCGCCAAAAATAATCTACCAAAACTTTATTTCCATAGAAAATTTTGTCAAATTTTATTACTATAGAAAGTTTTGTCAAAATTTCATTTCTATAGAAAGTTTTGTCAAAAGTTTATTTCTATACAAATGTTTGTCAAAATTTTATTTCCATAGAAAATTTTGTCAAAGTTTTATTTCTATAGAAAATTTTTTACTCTACCAAAACTTTATTTCCATAGAAAATTTTGTCAAATTTTATTACTATAGAAAGTTTTGTTAAAATTTCATTTCTATAGAAAGTTTTGTCAAAAGTTTATTTCTATAGAAATGTTTGTCAAAATTTTATTTCTATAGAAAATTTTGTAAAAAATTTATTTCTGTAGAAAATTTTGTCAACATTTTATTTCTATACAAAATTTTGTCAAAATTTCATTTCTATACAAAATTTTGTCAACATTTTATTTCTATAGAAATTTTTGTCAAAATTGTATTGCTATAGAAAATTTTGTCAACATTTTACTTCCATAGAAAATTTTGTCAACATTTTATTTCTATAGAAAATTTTGTCAAGTTTTTATTTCTATAGAAAATTTTGTCAAATTTTTATTTCTATAGAAAATTTTGTCAAAATTTTATTTCTATAGAAAATTTTGTCAAGGTTTCATTTCTATAGAAAATTTTGTCAAAATTTTATTTCTATAGAAATTTTTGTCAAACCAGATTATATACGTATTTAATCGGCCTTTTTTTGTTTAATATATACCCCGTATGGGCTAACTTACAATTTAGAAGACAGTGTTAAAAAGTTTTACGATACCTTGCCATCGGCAAGTGTTATCGCAACCCAAGTAATTCGATTGTGGATGACAGCCTTTAGTAGAAGTTCCTACGCAATCCATGGTGGAGGGTACATAAGATTCGGCCTGGCCGAACTTACGGCCGTATATACTTGTTTAGTTTAATATATACCACGTATGGACGTGGTATATATTACGGTGTTAGGAAGTTTTAAGATACCTTGCTATCGGCAAGTGTTACCGCAACCCAAGTAATTCGATATTGGATGACAGTCTTCAGTAGAAGTTTCTACGCAATCCATGGTGGAGGGTACATAAGCCGTATATACGGCCGTATATACTTGTTTATAACTCGTTTTTTTTCATATTTTTAATGAGCAATTTTAACTTTTTTTGTATCAAATAGCTTAAAAACAGATTACGAATAAAATGGTACAAATTATTAAAATTTGGGAATTTTTGAAAATATTTGAGGTCAAAAGTTTCGGACAAGCATTAGAAAGCGTTAAAAATTATAAAAATTATTTATTTGGCAAAATATTACAAAATTTTTTAATTCACATCCAAAACTCTGAATTCGAATCACACCCTAAGAAGTGATGCAAATTCAGTGCAACGGCTATTGAAATGGTGGATATCCGTCCTATAGCAATCCCATGTTAAATTCATCGCTTCTGCGCCAACTTTGCACCACTTCCGGATCCAAAAAGAACAATTTCACTACTTTTTTGGCGACGCTTTTTTTTCTGGGTATTACCGGCGCTTGAGTTCTGGTAGTCAATCGAAGGTGAAAATCTTCAGCTGACCTCTTTGACAAGTTGACAAACTGCTCATCGAAGAAACCCGAGTGCTAAATGGCCACAATATTAAATTGTATTGTTCAAAAGGGGAGAATGTCGGAAATAATATCAAATTTTATAAACAATTAAGTTTGTTTGAATTGGCTACCTTGGCACGAATTATGCCATTCAAACGGCCGACAAAGCTATCACACACTGCACGAAAGTGGCTCTGCGATATTTGGTCCCTTCCCGGCGAAGCGACGTCATAAGACGATCAACACTTTGGCGTTTTTAGAGCCAATATTGCTCTCTTCCAATGCCCGATGTGTAAAAGTGGAACTCTGTATGTTTGGGATTTAATGTTACCGAGGCGATTTTTGAGGTATGAGGGTCAGCGATGGCCTGTCATAAACTGTGAATTTTGCGACATACGTTTACGACGGTATAAAAGTCGTAAACCTAATTTTGAATTAAAGAAATTGTGAGTATTTAACTTTGTCATTCCGTTTGTAACACATCGAAATATTGCTCTAAGACCCCATAAAGTATATATATTCTGGGTCGTGGTGAAATTCTGAGTCGATCTGAGCATGTCCGTCCGTTCGTCCGTCCGTCTGTTGAAATCACGCTAACTTCCGAACGAAACAAGCTATCGACTTGAAACTTGGCACAAGTAGTTGTTATTGATGTAGGTCGGACGGTATTGCAAATGGGTCATATCGGTCCACTCTTACGTATAGCCCCCATATAAACGGACCCCCAAATTTGGCTTTCAGATCCTCTAAGAGAAGCAAATTTCATCCGATCCGGCTGAAATTTCGTACATGGTGTTAGTATATGGTCTCTAACAACCATGCAATAATTGGTCCACATCGGTTCATAATTATATATAGCCCCCATATAAACCGATCCCCCGATTTGGCTTGCGGAGCCTCTAAGAGAAGCAAAATTCATCCGATGGGGTTGAAATTTGGTACGTGGTGGTAGTATATGATATTTAACAACCATGCCAAAAGTGGTCCATATCAGTCGATAATCATATATAGGCCCCATATAAACCGATCCCGATATTTGATTTTGGAGCCACTTGGAGGAGCAAATTTCATCCGAGTCAGTTGAAATTTGGTACATTGTGCTAGTATATGACCGTTAACAACCATGCCTAACTAAGTCCATATCGGTCTATAGTAATATATAGCCCACAGATAAATCGATACCCAATCGCAAAAAATTGGTCCATATCAAGTTCACAATTGTATATTTGTATAATTGTAATCTTATGTACCCTCCACCATGGATTGCGTAGAAACTTCTACGAAAGACTGTCATCCACAATCGAATTACATGGGTTGTGGTATCTTAAGACTTCTTAACATCGTTTTCTAAATTGTGAGTTAGTCCATACGTGGTATATATTAGACAAAAAAGCTATGTATAGTTAAGTCTACAAATAATTACGAATCGATATGGACTTTTTGCACGATACGTAGAGAGTCAGAATTGAAATATGGGGGTCGCTTATATGGGGGCTATATACATTTATGAACTTGATATGGACCAATTTTTGTGTGATTGGGGATCGATTAATGTTATCTGAGGGCTATATATAACTATAGACCGATATGGACTTAGTTAGGCATGATTGTTAACGGTCATATACTAGCACAATGTACCAAATTTCAACTGACTCGGATGAAATTTGCTCCTCCAAGTGGCTCCAAAATAAAATGTCGGGATCGGTTTATATGGGACCTATATATGATTAGGGACTGATATGGACCACTTTTGGCATTGTTTTAAAATATCATATACTACCACCATGTGCCAAATTTCAACCAGATCGGATGAATTTTGCTTCTCCAAAAGGCACCGGAGGTCAAATCTGGGGATCGGTTTATATGGGGGCTATATATAATTATGGACTGATATTTACCAATTCCTGCATGGTTGTTGGGTACCATATACTAACATCACGTACCAAATTTCAACCGAATCGGATGAATTTTGCTCATCCAAGGGGCTCCGGAGGTCAAATCTGGTGATCGGTTTGTATGGGGGCTATATATAATTATGGACCGATGTGGACGAATTTTTGCATGGTCATTAGAGACCATATACTAATACCATGTACCAAATTTCAGCCGGATCGGATGAAATTTGCTTCTCTTAGAGGCTCCGCAAGCGAAATCGGGGGATCGGGTTATATATAATTATGGACCGATGTGGACCAATTTTTGCATGGTTATTAGAGACCATATACTAACACCATGTACCGAATTTCAGCCGGATCGGATGAAATTTGCTTTTCTTAGAGGCTCTGCAAGCGAAATCGGGGGATCAGTTTATATGGGAGTTATATATAATTATGGACCGATGTGGACCAATTTTTGCATGGTTATTAGAGACCGTATACTAACACCATGTACCAAATTTCAGTTGGATCGGATGAAATTTGCTTCTCTTAGAGGATCTGCAAGCCAAATTTGGGGGCCGTTTATATGGGGGCTATACGTAAAAGTGGACCGATATGGCCCATGTACAATACCATCCGACCTACATCAATAACAACTACTTGTACCAAGTTTCAAGTCGATAGCTTGTTTCGTTCGGAAGTTAGCATGATTTTAACAGACGGACGGACGGACATTCTCAGATCGACTCAGAATTTTACCACGACCCAGAATACATATACTTTATGGGGTCTTAGAGCAATATTTCGATGTGTTACAAACGGAATGACAAAGTTAATTTACCCCCATCCTATGGTGGAGGGTATAAAAAAGTTAGATACAGACCATCTGTGATGAAGGTGTACTTACTCCGTTTTTTCTGGGAATATTAGGTATTTTCAAAATTTCTACGACTCCATGACCACATCAGCATTAATTTGCTTCACTCTTGTGAATGAAAGAAAAATCTTATTGGTTTCGGACCAATTTATGATTTTAAATAGCCATAATCCTTGAAAATCCTTTACCCCATATATTTTTTACACATAAAAATTGTGGGTTGGTACATCTTACTCCGTTTAAGACAATCTCTATGAATGAGAGTGTAAAAATTGACCAGACATTTACTAATTGCAAAAGCAATTTGTAACAAATTCAAAATTTCCTGGCATTATTCAACTTACGGCTGTCAGCATGCTGCCATGCATACCAAATGGCATGGTCTTATCGATCCACCTCCAATTTCATCCATTTCCAAAACAAAAACAGAATGAAAAAAATTGAACCTTTGGGGAATTGAGTTACACGAAGGATTAAATTGCTTTCAAAGTAGTCTGGTGCCAAGAACGTGTAAACATAAAATATAAGGGGTGTCATGATGTCTTTAGGAAAAGACATCATCCACCAGTAGTATCTTTGGCCTAAAGCATACAAACCCATTGGAAATGTATGACTTAAAAGTCGATTATGACAGATGGTAAAAATGGAATTTTATGTCTTAATATATGAGGAAGGAGAGTAATCGAACCAATGGCATTGCCATTTCCCCCCATTTTCTTTCATCTCTTCTTTACTGGGTAGATGAACAGTCTGACAACATATCTTGGGTAATAGACAATGACTTCATAATCCTGGTTTCTTTCCGTTCGTTTTTGTTTTTAGCAAATGGCAAACACGCACAGTTCCCTGATGACCAAAATGAAACAAAAAAAAAAAAATAATAATGAAGACCAGCAATATTGGCACATGTCATGATTGCTTTCACATATTAAAAATTGTTTGGAGATATTTGCTGGATGGTTTCAATTTTATTTGATTCTTTAGTGGGTTAAACGAAGTTATTGAAGATTCTTGGATTCATGTGGTGTGGCTGGCGGCTTGTTCAATTTGAAAAATCGAATGAATATTTCCCTTAATGCTTTAAACTGAATTATCGTTTAGTTCCTGTGGGGTGCAGTTGCTCTTGCCTAATTTTTATCCCAGATTTCAAGAGGTTTATGGTCATTTTGAGGGATTCGAATGAACATGTCACTTCTCCGCAAATATTAGAAGGCAATTTTTATTTCTAGTGTTTGTCATTACAACTTCTCTTATTGGATTTGTGTAAATTTTCATTAATTGCATTTAAAAGGGTTGAGGCAGTGCTGAAAAAATATTTTATTGATATGAAAGAATTTTCGAACAAACAAGCAAGGAAAGTCTAAAGTCGGACGGTGCAGACTATATTATACCCCATAGGATATGACTACAATACGAAATTGTGTGTGACATGCCCGTGTTCTGGTCATATTTGCCCAAATCGGAAGAACATATAACAGGTTGGCTGATAAGTCCCCGGTCTGACACATAGATGGTGTCGCTAGTATTAAATGAATATTATTATACCCTCCACCATAGGATGGGGGTATATTAACTTTGTCATTCCGTTTGTAACACATCGAAATATTGCTCTAAGACCCCATAAAGTATATATATTCTGGGTCGTGGTGAAATTCTGAGTCGATCTGAGCATGTCCGTCCGTCCGTCCGTCTGTTGAAATCACGCTAACTTCCGAACGAAACGAGCTATCGACTTGAAACTTGGCACAAGTAGTTGCTATTGATGTAGGTCGGACGGTATTGAAAATGGGCCAAATCGGTCCACTTTTACGTATAGCCCCCATATAAACGGACCCCCAAATTTGGCTTGCGAGGCCTCTAAAAGAAGCAAATTTCATCCGATCCGGCCGAAATTTGGTACATGGTGTTAATTTATGGTCTTTAACAACCATGCAAAAATTAGTCCACATCGGTCCATAATTATATATAGCCCACATATAAACCGATCCCCCTATTTGGCTTGTGGAGCCTCTAAAAGAAGCAAATTTCATCCGATCCGGCTGAAATTTGGTACATGGTGTTAGCATATGGTCTCTAACAACCATGCAAAAATTGGTCCACATCGGTCCATAATTATATATAGCCCCCATATAAACCGTTCCCCCGATTTGGCTTGCGAGGCCTCTAAGAGAAGCAAATTTAATCCGATCCGGTTGAAATTTGGTACATGATGTTAGTATATGGTCTCTAATGACCATGCAAAAATTGGTCCATATCGGTCCATAATTATATATAGCCCCCATATAAACCGATCACCAGATTTGACCTCCAGATCCTCTTGGAAGACCAAAATTCATCTGATTCAGTTGAAATTTGGTACATGATGTTAATATATGGCCTCAAACGCCCATGCAAAAATTGGTCGATATCGGTCCATAATTATATATAGGCCCCATATAAACCGATCCCCAGATTTGACCTCCGGAGCATCTTGAAAGAGCAAAATTCATCCCATTCGGTTGAAATTTGGTACGTGATGTTAGTATATGGTATCCAACAACCATGCAGGAATTGGTTCCTATCAGTCCATAATTATATATAGCTCCCATATAAACCGATCGCCAAATTTGACCTCCGGTGCCTTTTGGAGAAGCAAAATTCATCCGATCTGGTTGAAATTTTGTACGTGGTGATAGTATATTATATTTAACAACCATGCCAAATGTGGTCCACATCAGTCCATAATCATATATAGCCCCCATATAAACCGATCCCGAGATTTGGTTTTTTTTTGGAGCCTCTTGGAGGAGCCAATTTCATCCGAGTGAATTGAAATTTGTGGATGGCAGTCTTTCGTAGAAGTTTCTACGCAATCCATGGTGGAGGGTACATAAGATTCGGCCTGGCCGAACTTACGGCCGTATATACTTGTTTTTATATAGTAGCAACCTTCAAATGATTCGTGTCAAAATTTGACGTCTGTAAGTCAATTAGTTTGTGAGATAGGGCGTCTTTTGTGAAGCAATTTTTGTTATTGTGAAAAAAATGGGAAAAAAGGAATTTCGTGTTTTGATAAAATACTGTTTTCTGAAGGGAAAAAATACGTTGGAAGCAAAAACTTGGCTTGATAATGAGTTTCCGGACTCTGCCCCAGGGAAATCAACAATAATTGATTGGTATGCAAATTCAAGCATGGTGAAATGTGCACTGGGGACGGTGAATGCAGTGGACGCCCGAAAGAGGTGGTTACCGACAAAACATGAAAAAAAATCCGCAAAATGATTTTGAATGACCGTAAAATGAAGTTGATCGAGATAGCAGAGGCCTTAAAGATAGCAATGGAAAGTGTTGGTCATATCATTCATCAATATTTGGATATGCGGAAGCTCTGTGCAAAATGGGTGCCGCGCGAGCTCACATTTGACCAAAACCAACAACGTGTTGATGATTCTGAGCGGTGTTTGCTGCTAATAACTCGTAATGCACCCGAGTTTTTTCGTCGATATGTGACAATGGATGAAACATGGCTCCATCACTACACTCCTGAGTCCAATCGACAGTCGGCTGAGTGGACAGCGACCGGTGAACCGTCACCGAAGCGTGGAAAGACTCAAAAGTCCGCTGGCAAAGTAATGGCCTCTGTTTTTTGGGATGCGCATGGAATAATTTTTATCGATTATCTTGAGAAGGGAAAACCCATCAACAGTGACTATTATATGGCGTTATTGGAGCGTTTGAAGGTCGAAATCGCGGCAAAACGGCCCCATATGAAGAAGAACAAGTATATACGGCCGTAAGTTCGGCCAGGCCGAAGCTTATGTACCCTCCATCATGGATTGCGTAGAAACTTCTTCTAAACACTGCCATCCAGAATCGAATTACTTAAGTTGCGGTAACGCTTGCCGATGGCAAGATATCTTAAAACCTCCTAACACCATCTTCTAAATTGTATGTAAGTCCATACGTGGAATATATTAAATCAAAAAAGATCGATGCAATACGTATATAATTCAGTTTGACAAAGTAGACATAAAATGTTTACAAAATTTTCTACAGAAATAAAATTTTAACAAAATTTTCTACAGAAATAAAATTTTAACAAAATTTTCTACAGAAATAAAATTTTCTATAGAAATAAAAATTTTGACAAAATTTTCTATAGAAATAAAATTTTGGTAGATTATTTTTGGCTCTAGTGGCAACCATGATTATGAACCGATATGGACCAATTTTTGTGTGATTGGACCAATTTTAATATGGTTGTTAGCGACCATATACTAACACCACGTTCCTAATTTGAACCGGATCGGATGAATTTTGCTCCTCCAAGAGGTTCCGGAGGTCAAATCTGGAGAACGTTTTATATGGGGACTATATATAATTATGGACCGATATGGACCAATTCTGCCACGGTTGTTAAAGATCATATAAATAACAACATGATTGGATGAAATTTGCTTCTCTTGGAGACTTCGCAAGCCAAATCTGGGGATCGGTTTATATGGGGGCTATATATAATTATGAACCGATGTGGACCAATTTTTGCATGGTTGTTAGAGAACATATACCAATATCATGTACCAAATTTCAGGCGGATCGGATGAAATTTGCTTCTCTTCGAGGCTCCGCAACCCAAATCTGGGGATCGGTTTATATGGGCGCTATATATAATTATGGACCGATGTGGACCAATTTTTGCATGGTTGTTAGAGACCATATACCAACATCATGTACCAAATTTCAGCCGGATCGGATGAAATTTGCTTCTCTTTGAGGCTCCGCAAGCCAAATCTGGGGATCGGTTTATATGGGGGCTATATATAATTATGGACCCATGTGGACCAATTTTTGCATGATTGTTGGAGACCATATACCAATACCATGTACCAAATTTCAGCCGGATCGGATGAAATATGCTTCTCTTAGAGGCTCCACAAGCCAAATCTGGGATCGGTTTATATGGGGGCTATATATAATTATGGACCGATGTGAACCAATTTTTGCACGGTTGTTAGAGACCATATACCAACACCATGTACCAAATTTCAGCCGGATCGGATGAAACTTGCTTCTCTTTTAGGCTCCGCAAGCCAAATCTGGGGATCGGTTTATATGGGGGCTGTATATAATTATGGACCGATGTGGACCAATTTTTGCATGGTTGTTAGAGACCACATACCAACACCATATACCAAATTTCAGCCGGATCGGATGAAATATGCTTCTGTTAGAGGCTCCACAAGCCAAATCTAAGGGTCCCTTTATATGGGGGCTATACGTAAAAATGGACCGATATGGCCCATTTTCAATACCATCCGACCTACATCGATAACAACTACTTGTGTCAAGTTTCAAGTCGATATCTTGTTTCGTTCGGAAGTTAGCGTGATTTCAACAGACGGACGGACGGACGGACATGCTTAGATCGACTCAGAATTTCACCACGACCCAGAATATATATACTTTATGAGGTCTTAGAGCAATATTTCGATGTGTTACAAACGGAATGACAAAGTTAGTATACCCCCATCCTATGATGGAGGGTATAAAAAAGTGTTGTTCCACCAAGACAACGCACCATGCCACTAATCATTGAGAACGATGGCAAAAATTCATGAATTGGGCTTCGAATTGCTTCCCCACCCACCGTATTCTCCAGATCTGGCCTCAGCGACTTTTTCTTGTTCTCAAACCTCAAAAGGATGCTCGCAGGGAAAACGTTTGGCTGCAATGAAGAGGTTATCGCCGAAACTGAGGCCTATTTTGAGGCAAAACCGAAGGAGTACTACCAAAATGGTATCAAAAAATTGGAAGGTCATCGTTGTATCGCTCTTGAAGGGAACTATGTTGAATAATAAAAACGAATTTTGACAAAAAAAATTGTTTTTCTTTGTAAGACCGGGGACTTATCAGCCAACCTGTTATTTCGGGGCTTTATCTACCCTGAAAAAGCATACCCGCTTCCAAAGATTTTGTCTTTACACTAAAGATTTTGGTATGGAATCCGAGCTTAAGAAGCTGAGAATTGAAGTAAAGGTACATTTAGGACACAATTATTATACCCACCACCATAGAATGGTGACGGGGGTATAATAAGTTTGTCATTCCGTTTGTAACACATCGAAATATCGATTTCCGACTATATAAAGTATATATATTCTTGATCAGGGACAAATTCTAAGACGATATAACGATGTCCGTCTGTCCGTCTGTCTGTCTGTCTGTCTGTCTGTCTGTTGTAATCACGCTACAGTCTTCAATAATGAAGCAATCATGCTGAAATTTTGCACAAACTCGTCTTTTGTCTGCAGGCAGGTCAAGTTCGAAGATGGGATATATCGGTCCAGGTTTTGATATAGTCCCCATATAAACCGACCACCCGATTTGGGGTCTTGGGCTTATAGAAATCGTAGTTTTTATCCAATTTGCCTGAAATTTGAAATCTAGAGGTATTTTATGACCATAAAGAGGTGTGCCAAAAATGGTGAGTATCGGTCCATGTTTTGGTATAGCCCCCATATAGACCGATCTCCCGTTTTTACTTCTTGGGCTTATAGAAACCGCAGTTTTTATTCAATTTACCTGAAATTGGAAATCTAGAGGTATTATAGGACCACAAATACGTGTGCCAAAAATTGTGAGTATCGGCCCATGTTTTGGTATGGTCCTCATATATACCGATCTCCCGATTTTACTTCTTGGGCTTATAGAAACCGCAGTTTTTCTTCAATTTACTTGAAATTGGAAATCTAGAGGTATTGTAGGACCACAAATACGTGTGCCAAAAATTGTGGGTATCGGCCCATGTTTTGGTATGGTCCCCATATAAAACGATCTCCCTATTTGGGGTCTTGGGCTTATAGAAACCGTAGTTTTTATCCAATTTGTCTGAAATTGGAAATCTAGAGGTATTTTAGCACCATAAAGAGGTGTGCCGAAAATGGTGAGTATCGGTCCATATTTTGGTATAGCCCCCATATAGACCGATTTCCCGATTTTACTTCTTGGGCTTCTAGAATCCGTACTTTATATACAATTTGCCTGAAATTGGAAATTTATAGGTATTTTAGGACCATAAAGAGGTGTGCCACAAATGGTGAGTATCGGTCCATGTTTTGGTATAACCCCCATATAGACCGATATCCCGATTTTACTTCTTGGGCTTCTGAATCTGAGGTTTTTATCCAATTTGCCTGAAATTGGAAATCTAGAGGTATTTTCGGCCCATAAAGAAGTGTGTCGAAAACGGTGAGTATTGGTCCATATTTTAGTATAGCCCCCATAAGAACGATCTCCCGATTTAACTCCTTGGGTTTCTAGAAACCGTAGTTTTTATCCGATTTGCCTGAAATTGTAAATATTCTGGTATTTTAGACTCACAAAAACGTGTATCGGATTAAGTTTTTATCGGCCCATTTGGTAATGCCTCCATATAGACCGACTTCACTTCTTGAGGGCATAGAAGGCGCACTGATCATGAAAATTGCTTGAAACTCAATGTAAAATTTCCAGATTTTACTTCTCGGTTGAAAATCTACAGATTTAAGGTTTCAAATCAAGACGTTATTTTATAATTTTCTTGCACACTTACAAGAGATGTTAATGATTCCTCTAAAACTCAAACATGGTTCTTATAAATCCAGAATCTGATATAGTCCTCATAGGTGAAATCTTTAAATTTATCTTCGGGAAGTGTCCCCAAGTCCTCAAGCCCTCCTGAAATTTCAAAGGAAACCCTAATATTTGGTTCATGGTGGTGGGTATTTAATGTTCGGCCCGGCCGAACTTACTGCTGTATATACTTGTTTTTTAAATTTAAATGCGCACTTGATTCTATGAAACAAATTGTAATTTATTCGTTTTTTTTTGAAATGTTTATCGACATTTGGACAAGGAAAAAACTTAATACCAGAGATATGCGTCTTCTATTCTAAGCTAAATT
The DNA here is from genome assembly GCF_050003625.1 of Haematobia irritans. Classification (NCBI taxonomy): domain Eukaryota; kingdom Metazoa; phylum Arthropoda; class Insecta; order Diptera; family Muscidae; genus Haematobia; species Haematobia irritans. The sequence continues at coordinate 181,855,951 of NC_134400.1, read as the reverse complement.
CGCATTCGTATTTTAAGGACATGAAATGGCCTCACGACAATATTTGAAATTTGAACCAATTTGAATTCAGCACACTTTACAATGCTGTCAATTGTCCTTTTTATGTAAAATTTGACGCAAATCAAGGTGAATCTATGGGCTTTGGGAACAATAAAGTGCATAACGGGCGAAAAATATATATGCGGAAGCTATATCAAAATCTGAACTGATTTCATCTAAATTTTAAATGCATATATAGAATATTAATACTATACCATTTGCGAAATTTTATGTAAACCGAAATAAAACTTGGGCCTCTGTGGTCATATACACACAAAAAAATTTCACGAAAATTTTTCCAATTAAAATTTTAATTGAGTTTTAAAAAATATTCAATTAAAAAATTTAATTGATTCAACAAATTGTTTAATTGAAACAAAAATCAATCACAAAAATAATAGTATCAATTAACTTTTTAATTTGATCAATTAACTTTTTAATTGACCTTCAATTAATTTTTTAATTGATACTATCATTTCTGTGATTGAAGACATTTCAATTAAAAATTAATTGGATCAATTAATTTCGTGATTGAATCAGAAATTTTTTTTTGTGTGTAAGTGAAAATCGGCCTAAAAATATATACGGAAGCTATATCTAAATATGAAACAATTTCTTCCAAAATCAATAGGGTTTCATTCTGACCCAAAACATACACAGAAAAAAATTTCACGAAATTTTTTCCAATAAAAATCTTAATTGAGTTTTAAAAAATATTCAATTAAAAATTTAATTGATTCAACAATTTTTTTAATTGAAATAAAAATCAATCACACAAATTAATAGCATCAATTAAATATTTAATTGGATCAATTAATTTTTTAATTGGCTGTCAATTAATTTTTTAATTGATACTATCATTTCTGTGATTGAAGACATTTCAATTAAAAAATTAATGGGATCAATTAATTTCGTGATTGAATCAGAAAAAAATTTTTTTGTGTGTATACTTGTGCTAAATTTGAATTCGAATGTATTCACAGACAGACGGACGGGCCGACATGGGTAAATCGACTTAGGGGCACGATTGCCACTTGTCGCCACAAAAATAATCTACCAAAATTTGAATAATACTTTACCAACATTCTACAACATAAAAAATTATTATTCTGCAGTTATTGATCAAATTTTTGTGGTTAGTATACAAAATGTTTTATATTATCTATGGAAATATTTTATATTGAATTTATATAAGATTTTATTAAAATTTTATTTCTATAGAAATTTCTTTGAAAGTTTTTATTTTGATAGAAAAATTTTGAAAAATTTTATTTCTACAGAAAAATTTTGCAAAATTTTATTTTTATAGAAAATTGTTACAAAATTTTATTTCTTTAATTTTTTTTTGCAAAATTCTATTTCTATAAAAAAAATGTTGCAAAATTTTATTTCTATATCATATTTTTGTCACAATTTTATTTCTATAGTATATCTTTGCAAAATTTTATTTCTAAAGAAAATTTTGACAAAATTTCATTTCTGTAGAAAAGGTAGGTACCTCTAAATTGTAGAGGAATATTTTGCAAAATATACCAAAATATCAAGAATTCTACCAATCTGCAAAACAGTAAAAAAAAATTATAATTTTTTGGTAGAAATCTACCAACTATGGCAACCGTGCTTAGGTGAAGACCATTACTATCAAAGATACCATGTATCTATGTCGTCTGCTTCTGGATGTTGCTCGATTTCAATGAAGGTTCTAGGTTCTTTAAAATACACGTAGAAAATTTAATAATTTTTTCTATTTTCTCTTTGCGTTACAGTAATAAATCTGTTCACGAACACATAAATGTCTGTTTAAAAATCCAAATTATTGGGAGATCAAATTAAAAATGCATTATTTTTTCCAATGTCGTTTTTTTTTTTCATGAAAAGTCGATAAGTCGTTTAACCGATTTGGATTTCCAAAAAATACAAAATTTGAATTCACTGAATTTATACGCCCTAAATAAAGTTGACTCAAAGTTCAAAAAATATCAAATATCAGAATTATTCGAATTTGATGAGTATAAGAAGTTGGCTTTGACTTTTCGGATTTTATGGACAAAAGATCGATTAGTCGAAAATTTGATTTTCGATTTTTGTATCCCTAATAGATTTCCATCGAATATTAGAACACTACAGCGGCGTACCTTCAGATATCGCACACAAATTAACTAAATGCCATTAAATGCTTGAAATAACAGCCTATGGTATCGGTAATGCTGGCGTCATTATTGTTTTTTTTTGTGTGAATCTGTGTTAAATGCAATGACGGCAACGGACCTGTCATTCACCCCACTCCAAAAAATGCGGATACTTTTCACATGTGCTGAACTCTACTGCTGGCTTGTCTGTCTTGTTTGTTGTATTGCCATAGTTGCTGCCGCTGTTGCTGTGTCAGATTAGTTGAGTTCACCTAAGTTCGTATGTTTGATACCCACTTTGGAAAATGTTAGTCAACAAATTGAGAAATAACTGCACATATGTAACGAACAATCTAATGCGGAGAGAAAAAAAAATAAAATGAGAGATGTTACATTAAAGGGTTATTAAAAAAAGCCTACGACTATATTTTCTACAACATATTAAATCTTTTGTAGAAATCGTCTACAGGTTGTATGATACCGTCTACAGGTACTCTACAATAGCTACCGTAGAAATATTTTCATCATTTTTTCACTTTCATTCATAATCAATACTGAAATTCGATTAATCGAATTGGGCCGATAAAAAAAAAAAAAAAAAAACAAAAAAAAAAAAAAACAAGTATATACAGCAATATGTTCGGACGGGCCGAATCTTATGGCATTTTCGATTCGCAAAAAAATATGTTGCCTTGGTGTTACCCTTCTTTTTCCCTCATTGCATTTACCCCCCAATGATAGTGCCATTCCAAAGTTATTGTTAATTCATAATATTGTGCGGGATACAGGATCCAAAATCAATGGCAGTGTCCTTCGTAGTTTCCATTCACTTTCGAGAATGTTGCACCCTTTTTCCCAATCGAAATCGCCATTAAATACCCGCCACCATGAATCCAATATAATAGTTTCCTTTGAAAACTCTTGGCCGTAGCGGGTTACTTGATAATATATAGAATTTCAGGGGGTTTTATGACAGATATCCTCCCAAGCAGATCAGTTCAACCAGTACGCTTCCCGAAGATACATTTAAAGATTCTACGTATGAAGACTGCATGAGATTCTGGATGTATAAGAACCATTTTTGTTTGAGTTTTAGAGGAATCATAAATATATCGTCTAGATTTGCAAGAAAATGATTAAATAAGCGGAGGACCAGTTTGTACGGGGGCTACATCAAAACCTATACCGATACACAGTATATTCAGCACACTATTTATAGTCCTAAAAAACCTTTGGATTTTCAATTTCAGCCAAATTGGATAAGAACTACGGTTTCTAGAAGCCCAAGAATGAAAATCGGGAGATCGGTCTATATGGGAGCAATATCAAAAGAGGGACCGATACTCACCATTTTTGACACACCCCTTTATGGTCCTCATATAAAATATCAAATACCAAATTTCTAATTTCAGGCAAATTGGATAAAAACTACGGATTTTAGAAGCCTAAGAAGGAAAATCGGGAGATCGGTCTATATGGGGACTGTACCAAAACATAGACCGATTCTCACCATTTTCGGCACACGTATTTGTGGTCCTAAAATACCTTTAGATTTCCAATTTTATGTAAATTCGATAAAAATACGGATTCTAGAAGTCCACGATGTAAAATCGGGAGATCGGTCTATATGGGGGCTATATCAAAACATGGACCAATACTCACCATTTTCGGTACCCCTCTTTATGTTCCCCAAATACACCTAAATTTCTAATTTCAGGCAACTTGGATAAAAACTACGGTTGTTCGAAGCCAAAGAAATAAAATCGGGAAATCGGTCTATATGGGAGCTACATCAAAACATGGACCAATACACGTCATTTTCGGCACACGTATTAGTGGTCCCAAAATACCGATAGATTTCCAATTTCAGGCACATTTGATAAAAACTACGAATTTTAGAAGCACAAGAAATAAAATCGGGAGATCGGTCTATATGGGGGCTATATCAAAACATGGACCAATACTCACCATTTTTGCTACACTTCTAAAATACTTCTAGATTTCAAATTTCAGGTAAATTGGATAAAAACTACGGTTTCTAGAAGCTCAAGATCCCAAATCGGGAGATCGGTTTATATGGGGACTACATCAAAACCTGGACCTATGTAGCCCATCTTCGAACTTAACCTGCATGCAGACAAAAGACGAGTTTGTGCAAAATTTCATCACGATAGCTTCATTTTTGAAGACTGAAACGTGATTACAACAGACTGACAGACACACGGACAGACGTACATAGTTATATCGTCTTAGAATTTCTCCCTGATCAAGAATATATATATTTTATATAGTCGTATAATGACAAACTTATTATACCTCCATCACCATTCTATGGTGGTGGGTATAAAGGTGGTATTTAAAGACTTCTTTTTATACCCTCCACCATAGGATGGTGGGTATCAGAGAACTGCAAACAGTGGCTTTTTTATACCCTCCACCAAAGGTGGGGGGTATATTAACTTTGTCATTCCGTATGTAACATCGAAATATTGCTCTAAGACCCCGTTAAGTATATATATTCTGGGTCGTGGTGAAATTCTGAGTCGATCTGAGCATGTCCGTCGTCCGTCCGTCTGTTGAATTCACGCTAACGTCCGAACGAAACAAGCTATCGACTTGAAACTTGGCACAAGTAGTTGTTATTTATGTAGGTCGGATGGTATTGCAAATGGGCCATATCGGTCCACTTTTACGTATAGCCCCCATATAAACCGACCCCCAAATTTGGCTTTCGATTGCTCTAAGAGACGCAAATTTCATCCGATCCGGCTGAAATTTGGTACATGATGCTAGTATATGGTCTCTAACAACCATGCAAAAATTGGTCCACATCGGTTCATAATTATATATAGCCCCCATATAAACCGATCCCCCGATTTGGCTTGCAGAGCCTCTAAGAGAAGCAAATTTCATCCGATCCGGCTGAAATTTGGTATATGGTGTTAGTATATGGTCTCTAATGAACATGCACAAATTAGTCCACATCGGTTCATAATTATGTATAGCCGCCATATAAACCGATCCCCAGATTTGACCTCCGGAGCCCATTGGAAGAGCAAAATTCATCCGATACGGTTGAAATTTGGTACGTGATGTTAGTATATGGTATCCACCAACCATGCAGGAATTGGTTCATATCAGTCCATAATTATATATAGCACCCATATAAACCGATCCCCAGACTATGCCTTTTGGAGAAGCAAAATTCATCCGATCTGGTTGAAATTTGGTACGTGGTGGTAGTATATGTTATTTAGCAACCATGCCAAAAGTGGTCTATATCAGTCCGTAATCATATATAGCCCCCATATAAACCGATCCCTAGATTTGGTTTTGGAGCTACTTAGCAGGGCTGTGGAGTCGAGCCAATTTTGCTCGACTCCGACTCCGACTCCAGCATTTTTCATCAGCTCGACTCCGACTCCGACTCCGGAGTCGACTCCGGGTAATATAACTAAATCTCATTTTAATACCACTAATTTGTAGTTCTATTGTGGGGGTACCGTAAGTGGACGATATAAAGTATCGTGTTTATTTATGTGTGCCAAAAAAGATCTTAATTTCACATTAGATGCCAATTAAATTCTATATTTCAAATTTATGGCAATGTTTAAAAAATAAAATAATGATATAAATACCCATCATAATATGAGAATATACCAACAGTTATTGATACTATTTCAAATCCTTTAAATTTGTTGCGAGCTATATAAAGGTTTATATTTCCATATGCATGAATTTGAATCTGAAGACAAAATTGTATATACTTCTACAAAATCTATGTACTTAAATTTTCTGTAGAAATAAAATTTTGACCAAATTTTCTAATAAAAAAATCTATTACTATAAAATTTTGGCAAAATTTTCTATAGAAATACAATTTTGACTTAAATTTTTATAGAAATAAAATTATCAATAGAAATAAAATTGAAAAAAAAAAATGTTTGTGTAACAAACAAAATTTTGCAAAATTTTATTTCTATAGAAACTAAATTTTGACTCAATTTTCTATAGAAATAAAATTTTGACTAAATTTTCTATAGAAATAAAATTTTGACTAAATTTTCTATAGAAAACAAGTAAGGAAAGTCTAAAGTCGGGCGGGGCCGACTATATTATATCCTGCACCACTTTGTAGATCTAAATTTTCGATACCATATCACATCACATTTAACAAGTAAGGGAAGTCTAAAATTTTAAGGAAACTTCGCAATAGTTTATTTATGATTTATCGCTCGATATATATGTATTAGAAGTTTAGGAAAATTTTTTACAACTTTTCGACTAAGCAGTGGCGATTTTACAAGGAAAATGTTGGTATTCTGACCATTTTTGTCGAAATCAGAAAAACATATATATGGAAGCTATATCTAAATCTGAACCGATGTCAACCAATTTTGGCACGCATAGCTACAATGCTAATTCTACTCCCTGTGCAAAATTTCAACTAAATCGGAGTTAAAAATTGGCCCCTGTGGTCATATGAGAGTAAATCGGGCGAAAGCTATATATGGGAGCTATATATAAATCTGAACAGATTTCAACCAAACTTGGCTCGCATAGCAACAATGCTAATTCTACTCCCTGTGCAAAATTTCAACTAAATCGGAGTTAAAAATTGGCCTCTGTGGTCATATGAGTGTAAATCGGGCGAAAGCTATATATGGGAGATATATCTAAATCTGAACCGATTTCAACCAAATTTGGCACACATAGCTACAATGCTAATTCTACTCCCTGTGCAAAATTTCAACTAAATCGGAGTGAAAAATTGGCCTCTGTGGTCATATGAGTGTAAATCGGCCGAAAGCTATATATTGGAGCTATATCTAAATCTGAACCGATTTCAACCAAATTTGGCACGCATAGCTACAATGCTAATTCTACTCCCTGTGCAAAATTTCAACTAAATCGGAGCAAAAATTGGCCTCTGTGGTCATATGAGTGTAAATCGGGCGAAATCTATATATGTGAGCTATATCTAAATCTGAACCGATTTCAACCAAATTTGGCACGCATATCTATAATGCTAATTCTACTCCCTGTGCAAACTTTCAACCAAAGTGGGGTAAAACTCTGGCTTCTGGGACCGCATTAGTCCATATCGGGCGAAAGATATATATGGGAGCTATATCTAAATCTGAACCGATTTCAATAAAATTTGGCACACTTGACTATAGTACTAATTGTTCTTCTTGTGCAAAATTTTAAGCAAATAAGGGAAAAACTCTGGCTTCTGGGGCCATATAAGTCCATATCGGTCGAAATATATATATGGGAGCTATATCTAAATCTGAACCGATTTCTTCCAAAATCAATAGGGATCTATTCTGAGCCAAAACACATACTTGTACCAGATTTGAAGTCGATTGGACTAAAACTGCGACCTAGACTTTGATCACGGACAGACGGACAGACGGACATCGCTATATCGACTCAAGAGCCCACCCTGAGCATTTTTGCCAAAGACACCATGTATCTATCTCGTCTCCTTCTGGGTGTTGCAAACATATGCACTAACTTATAATACCCTGTTCCACAGTGTGGAGCAGGGTATAAAAATATTTCTATAGTAATAAAATTTTGAATAAAATTTTTATAGAATTAAAATTTTGACAAAATTTGCTATAGAAATAACATTTTGACAAAATTTTCTATAAAAACAACTTTGAAAAAATTTTCTGCCAATATTCCACATATGTATATTGCCTTAAAATAAAATAAAAATAATATCGATTGTTCGAAACATTTCAAATAAATTGATATGGGCATTAAAATGGATCGATCCAGCCCATCTGCTAGTCAAACATTCTAGGAAACATAAAAAGATAGCCGTAATTGGAAGTTGATTTTCATTTACAATCATGATGTACATTGATCGAATGAATAACGCAATGGAAACTAATTTGCGTACAAACTTGCTTAGTTACAAATATGTGAAGTGTTTTAAAAAATTTGGTTTAGCCGGAGTCGGAGTCGAGCAAAATTTTTACGACTCCGACTCCGACTCCACAGCCCTGCTACTTAGAGGAGTAAATTTCATCCGATCCAGTTGAAATTTGGTACGTGGTGCTAGTACATGGTCTATAATTACATATAGCCCCCAAATAAACCGATCCCCAGATTTAACCTCCGGAGCCTCTTGGTCCATATCGGTCTATAATTATATATAGCCCCCATATAAACCGGTCCCCAGATTTGCCCTCCGGAACCTCTTGGAGGTGCAAAATTCCATCGATTCGGTTGAAATTTGGTACATTGCCCTAGCCATTTAACAGCCATTTATGGCTGCTAAAAGCCGTATATGGACAAACATTGGTCCATATCGATCTATAGTTATATAGCCGATGGCCAATCACACAAAAATTGGTCCATATCGCCAAAAATAATCTACAAACATTTTATTTCTATAAAAAATTTTGTCAAAATTTTATTACTATAGAAAGTTTTGTCAAAATTTTATTTCTATAGAAAATTTTGTCAAAATTTTATTTCTAAAGAAAATTTTATCAAAATTTTATTTCTATAGAACATTTTGTCAAAATTTTATTTCTATAGAAAATGTTGTCAAAATTTTATTTCGAAAGAAAATTTTGTCAACATTTTATTTCTATCAAATTTTATCAAAATTTTATTTCTGTTGAAAATTTTGTCAACATTTTATTACTATAGAAAAGTTTGTCAAAGTTTTATTTCTACAGACAATTTTATCAAAATTTTTATACCCTCCACCATAGGATGGGGGGTATATTAACTTTGTCATTCCGTTTGTAACACATCGAAATATTGCTCTAAGACCCCATAAAGTATATATATTCTGGGTCGTGGTGAAATTCTGAGTCGATCTGAGCATGTCCGTCCGTCCGTCCGTCCGTCTGTTGAAATCACGCTAACTTCCGAACAAAACAAGCTATCGACTTGAAACTTGGCACAAGTAGTTGCTATTGATGTAGGTCGGATGGTATTGCAAATGGGCCATATCGGTCCACTTTTACGTATAGCCCCCATATAAACGGACCCCCAAATTTGGCTTGTGAGGCCTCTAAGGGAAGCAAATTTCATCCGATCCGGCTGAAATTTGGTACATGGTGTTAGTATATGGTCTCTAACAACCATGCAAAAATTGGTCCACATCGGTCCATAATTATATATAGCCCCCATATAAACCGATCCCCCGATTTGGCTTGCGAGGCCTCTAAGTGAAGCAAATTTCATCCGATCCGGCTGAAATTTGGTACATGGTGTTAGTATATGGTCTCTAACAACCATGCAAAAATTGGTCCACATCGGTCCATAATTATATATAGCCCCCATATAAACCGATCCCCCGATTTGGCTTGCGAGGCCTCTAAAAGAAGCAAATTTCATCCGATCCGGCTGAAATTTGGTACATGGTGTTAGTATATAGTCTCTATCAACCATGCAAAAATTGGTCCACATCGGTTCATAATTATATATAGCCCCCATATAAACCGATGCCCCGATTTGGCTTGCGAGGCCTCTAAGAGAAGCAAATTTCATTCGATCCGGCTGAAATTTGGTACGTGGTGTTAGTATATGGTCTCTAATAACCATGCAAAAATTGGTCCATATAAACCGATCACCAGATTTGACCTCCGGAGCCTCTTGGAAGACCAAAATTCATCTGATTCAGTTGAAATTTGGTACGTGGTGTTAATATATGGCTTCAAACTCCCATGCAAAAATTGGTCGAAATCGAAATATATAGCCCCCATATAAACCGATCCCCAGATTTGACCTCCGGAGCCCCTTGCAAGAGCAAAATTCATCCGATTCGGTTGAAATTTGGTACGTGATGTTAGTATATGGTATCCAACAACCATGCAGGAATTAGTTCATATCAGTCCATAATTATATATAGCACCCATATAAACCGATCCCCAGATTTGACCTCCGGTGCCTTTTGGAGAAGCAAAATTTATCCGATCTGGTTGAAATTTTGTACGTGGTAGTAGTATATGATATTTAACAACCATGCCAAAAGTGGTTCATATCAGTCCATAATCACATATAGCCCCAATATAAACCGATCCCGAGATTTGGTTTTGGAGCCTCTTGGAGGAGCAAATTTCATCCGAGTCAGTTGAAATTTGGTACATTGTGCTAGTATATGGCCGTTAACAACCATGCCTAACTAGGTCCATATCGGTCTATAGTTATATATAGACCTCAGATCCATATCAATAATTGTATATAGCCCCCATATAAGCGACCCCCATATGTCAATTCTGGTTCCCTACGTACCGTGCAAAAGTCCATATCGATTCGTAATTATTTGTAGACTTACCTACACATACCTTTTTGTCTAATATATACCACGTATGGACTAACCCACAATTTAGAAAACGATTTAAGATACCACAACCCAAGTAATTCGATTGTGGATGACAGTCTTTCGTAGAAGTTTCTACGCAATCCATGGTGGAGGGTACATAAGATTCGGCCTGGCCGAACTTACGGCTGTTTATACTTGTTTTCTATTGAAAATTTTGTCAAAATTTTATTTCTTTAGAAAATTTTGTCAAGATTTTATTTCAATAGAAAATTTTTTCAAAATTTTATTTCTATAGAAAATTCTTTCAAATTTTTATTTCTACAGAAAATTTTGTCAAACTGAATTATATACGTATTTAATCGGCCTATTGTTTGATTAATATATACCCAGTATGGATTAACTTACAATTTAGAAGACGGTGTTAAGAAGTTTTAAGATACCTTACATTCGGCAAGTTTTACCGCAATACAAGTAATTCGATTGTGGATGACAGTCTTTCGTAGAAGTTTCTAAGTAATCCATGGTGGGGAGGGTACGTAAGATTCGGCCTGGCCGATTTTACGGCCGTATATACTTGTTTGACTTAAAGTCTAAATTTTCCACTATTGTATCCTTAGAGTTTGACGCCTCAAAGTATGCAAGGAAATGTGCCCAATTCTCGAAACGGTATTTAGAGAAATGCTTTTGATTCGTAATTGTTATACCCATCACCATATATACACGCAAAGAAAAAAAAACGTTTGGAAAACGTGTATCGAAAACGTTTTTCTTTTGTTAGAGTTTTTTGAATTGCTTCGAAAATTTTAAACTTTTATCACCAAAAAAATTCGTTTGTTACAAAGTTTTTATTTTTTCAATAAAAAAAGTTATTTTTGAAACAACAACAGAGTCCATTTCGTTTATATCAAACACTGTTCTTTTCTGACTTTTGGTCTTTAATAAAACACATTTTACAGTTCAAAATTGAATATAGTACAATGTAATGTTGAACATTTTTTCGGAATCTTCCGAACATATGTAGAATGTATGTAAAAAAAACAAAAAAAAAAACAAAAAACTTTGGTCGAAGCAGGGATCGAACCCAAGACCTTTGGCATGAGAGTCAGACGTAGCAACCACTGCTCCACGGTGCCAAACTAAATGTTTGTTTCTGTTAAATAAACTTTGTTTATTCGGTTCGTGGGCGCCGCAAGCTATGCTATATAAATATAACTTATATGGATAATTATCTATTGATGACCATAACAGGTACATAGCTCAGTGGTTAGTGTGTTGGCTTACAAAGTGCATGGTCCGCGGTTCGATTCTCCGTCCAGGCGAAAGGTAAAAAAAATTTTAAAAATTTATAAATTCGTATAATTTCTTCTACATTGTTGGTATTACAGGAAAAGGTGTTAAGAACTAAAAAAACTAGTGGATGTGAGAAAGATGTGAGGGAAAATGCAATTAGCAAGAAAAATTTTTTTTTTAGTTAGTCTTTATGAAATTGTTGTTACATCCTGGAAAAGAATAAATGTTTATCACAAAAAGTATATACTTTTCTTCCAAATACACTTCCTTACAGCGAAAAGCAAATAAGAAACGAACTTTGTTTGTCTAAAATTTCGTTTGGGAGGAAAGAATTATTTTTTTGCGTGTACCCATCGCCATATAAAATTAGCCTTTATGATTGTAACACATCGACATATCAATATTCGACCATATAAAGTATATATGTATGCATATTCAATACCCCTTTCAAAAGCATTCACAAAATTCGCAACGCCTTTATATGAAATACACTCGGCCGTATACTCGTGCAATAAACTTGGCGTTAGCAGTATAGTCAACGATAGTATTGGAATTAAGACAAGAAAAAAGTTAATTTGGACTTTGGTGTAAAGCTTTAATTACAGAGCCAAGTGCCAGGTAGTGCTGAGCTGGAAAAAACCTTTTTTATATGGGAGGATGTAGCAATGGCATACACCGACAATTTCTATAATAGTAAGCAACAGTTGCTGCAATTCATTGAGAAATAAAAACCAAAAACCTCCATTACATTGCATTCTCGATCGTTGGCTCAGCGCCACTAGCCAGCGTGCGAATAGAGAGCGAATGGCTAATTCTTTCGGTTTTCGTTTTTTTTTTTTCTTTCTCAAATTCATAGCGATTTTAAGTAAAATCTACCTTGTCTCGGGTTCATTTGGAGGGCAAAAGGGATTTGGCGGGTGGTTGCATGCGAGATAGGTGCTAAATTACAAGACCGTCAAATAGCCGTAACAATAGAAGAAAGACGACTACTGTTCACGGTCGGACAAATTTAGTTTCCATCGTCTATGTGTCATGCCATGTGGGTTTGTCCGCATGTGCAATGATTGACTGTGGAGTGTAATTGCCCCCTATCTAGGGGAAGTTGATTTTATTTAGTTTGCCATCATTTTAAAGTCATGCAAACAAAATAAAAAAAAATAAAACAGAAACAACAACAATTTACAGTTTCATTCTATGCACAGTGGAATGGAAAGGGTTTGTTTATGCCCCTAGTAGAAAAAAGCGTTGCAAAAAAAAAGAGTTAAAGTGTTCTTTTTGGATCCGGAAGTGGTTAAAAATTGGCGCAGAAGCGATGAGTTTTCATAGAGCGGATGTCCACCATTTTAACTACTGTTGCGCTGAATTCGCTTTACATCTTAAGGTGTGATCCGCCTCCTAGGTTTTTAAAATAAATAAACTTTTTTGGAGGACATTTTGCTTGCTTTTTGCAAGTGCTTTTAAAGTCATGCCTGTAGAATAACTTCGAATTTTTTTGCTGGGTCGATACTACGGTAATTGGCATTTACATATATTAGTAAATGTAAAATTGGTCATATGAAAATTCCTGGCTAATTTTCCTTATATAATCGCCACTGCTAAGTCGAAATCTTGTAAAAGTGACTCAAATTTTCCTTTATTTTTAATACATATCTATCGACCGATAAATCTAAATACACTTTTGCGAAGTTGCCTCAAAATTGGTTCAGATTTAAATGTTTCCCATATTTATACCCTGCGCCACACTGTGGAACAGGGTATTATAAGTTAGTGCATATGTTTGCAACACCCAGAAGGAGACGAGATAGACACATGGTGTCTTTGGCAAAAATGCTCAGGATGGGCTCTTGAGTCGATATAGCGATGTCCGTCTGTCCGTGAACACATTTTTGTAATCGAAGTCTAAGTCGCAGTTTTAGTCCAATCGACTTCAAATTTGGCACTAGTATGTGTATTGGCTCAGAATAGAGCCCTATTGATTTTGGAAGAAATCGGTTCAGATTTAGATATAGCTCCCATATATATATTTCGCCCGATATGGACTTATATGACCCCAGAAGCCAGAGTTTTACCCTAACTTGCTTAAAATTTTGTACAAAAAAACAATTAGTACTATAGTCAAGTGTGCCAAATTTTATTGAAATCGGTTCAGATTTAGATATGGCTCCCATATATATCTTTCGCCCGATATGGACTAATACGGTCCCAGAAGGCAGAGTTTTACCCCAATTTGGTTGAAATTTTACACTAGGAGTACAATTAGTAGTGTAGTCAAGTCTGCCAAATTTTATTGAAACCGGTTCATATTTTGATATAGCTCCCATATATATCGTTCGCCCGATTTACACTCATATGACCACAGTGGCCCATCTTTTACTCCGATTTAATTGAAATTTTGCACAGGGAGTAGAATTAGCATTGTAGCTATGCGTGCCAAATTTGGTTGAAATAGGTTCAGAGGCCAATTTTTGTTCCGATTTAGTTGAAATTTTGCACAGGGGGTAGAATTAGGATTGTAGCTATGCGTTCGGTTCAGATTTAGATATAGCTGCCAAATATATTTTTCACCGATCTGGTCATAATTGGCGTGTGTATCAACCGATCTTCCTCAAATTCCGTACATCCGAATATTTTATGGGTCTCGAAAAACTTGCAAAATATCAGCCAAATCGGTTCAGATTTAGATATAGCTCACATATATAGCTTTCGCCCGATTTACACTCATTTGCCCACAGATGCCAATTTTTTGCTCCGATTTAGTTGAAATTTTGCATAGGGAATAGAATTTGCATTATAGCCATGCGTGCCAAATTTGGTTGAAATCGGTTCAGATTTGGATATATCTCCCATATATAGCTTTCGCCCGATTTACACTCATATGACCACAGAGGCCAATTTTTTGCTCCGATTTAGTTGAAATTTTGCACAGGGAGTAGAATTAGCATTGTAGCTATGCGTGCCAAATTTGATTGAAATCGGTTCAGATTTAGATATAGCTCCCATATATATGTTTTTCTGATTTCGACAAAAAATGGTCAAAATACTAACATTATCCTTGTTAAATCGCCACTGCTTAGTCGAAAAGTTGTAAAACTGACTCTAATTTTCCTAAACTTCTAATACATATATATCGAGCTACAAATCATAAATAAACTTTTGCGGAGTTTCCTTAAAATTGCTTCAGATTTAAATGTTTCCCATATTTTTATACCCTTCACCACTACTGTGGTACAGGGTATAATTAGTTTGTGCATTTGTATGTAACGCCAAGAAATAATTGTCATAGACCCATCTTTTAGTATACCGTTCGGCTTAGAATTAAATTCTGAGTCGATTTAGCGA
This sequence comes from Haematobia irritans, assembly GCF_050003625.1. Taxonomy (NCBI): domain Eukaryota; kingdom Metazoa; phylum Arthropoda; class Insecta; order Diptera; family Muscidae; genus Haematobia; species Haematobia irritans. Next base: position 181,840,858 of record NC_134400.1, on the reverse strand, counting down.
TGTCCGTCTGTCTGTCTGTCCGTCTGTCTGTATATGTAATTTTGTGCACAAAGTACAGGTCGCAGTTTAAGTCCGATCGTCTTCAAATTTGACATAACGTCTTTCTTCGGGTAGAAGACAATCGCTATTGATTTTGGAGAAAATCGGTTTAGATTTAGATATAGCTGCCATATATAGTTATCACCGATTTGATCATAATTCATGTATTTATGAACCGACGTTCTTCAAATTTTGTACATCTGAATGTTTTGTTTGTCCCGTAAAAACTGCCAAATATCAACTAAATCGGTTCAGATTTATATATAGCTCCCATATATATCTTTCGTCCGATTTGGACTTATATGGCCCCAAAAGCGAGAGTTTTGCCCTGATTTGCTTCAAATTTTGCACAACGAGTACATTTAATAGTATCGTTAATGGTGCCAAATTTTGTTGAAATCGGTTCAGATTTAGATATAGCTCCCCTATATATCTTTCGTCCGATTTTGACTTATATGGCTTCAAAAGCCAGAGTTTTGCCCTGATTTGATTAAAATTTTGTACAAGGAGTACGTTTAATAGTATCGTTAATTGTGCCAAATTTAGTTGAAATCTGTTCAGATTTAGATATAGCTGCCATATATATCTTTCGACCGATTTTGATTAATATGTCCACAGAGGCAAAAGTGCTACTCTGATTTACGAGAAATTTTGCAGAAGGAGTAGAATTGAACTTGAAACTTTGCACAGGCAGTAGACTTAAGGTTCTGCATATGCTTGTTTATTTTGGTTGAAATCGGTGCAGATTTTGATATAGCTCCCATATATATCTTTCGCCCGATTTTCCGTCATATGACCACAGAGGTCAAAGTTGTTATCCGATTTACTTGAAATTTTGCACAGGGAGTAGATTCAACATAGTAACTATGCATGTGAAATTTGATTGCAATCGGTTCAGATTTCGATATAGATTCCATATATATGTTTTTCCTATTTAGGCAAAACTGACCGAAATACCTACATTTTCCTTATCAAACCGCCACTGCCAAGTCGGAAACTTATCAAAATGACTCAAATTTTCCTATTACTCTATTACACATCTATCGACCGATAAATCATAAATACACTTTTGTGAAGTTGCCCCAAAATTGGTTCATATTTAAATGTTTCCTATATTTTTTACTAACAATGTGTTCCACCTCAGCGCATTAGCCGACTTAAATGTAAAATCTATCAGTATTGCAGAACTCTGTACAGATCTGCTCAGATATACAGAATATATGTGTATGGATTCATATAGCATCCGACACATTGGACGGTTGTGATATGGTATCGAAAATTTAGATCTACATAGTGGTGAAGGGTATAATATAGTCGGCTCCGCCCGACTTTAGACTTTACTTACTTGTTATACCCACCACCATAGAATGGTGACGGGGGTATAATAAGTTTGTCATTCCGTTTGTAACACATCGAAATATCGATTTCCGACTATATAAAGTATATATATTCTTGATCAGGGAGAAATTCTAAGACGATATAACGATGTCCGTCTGTCTGTCTGTTGTAATCACGCTACAGTCTTCAATAATGAAGCAATCATGCTGAAATTTTGCACAAGCTCGTCTTTTGTCTGCATGCAGGTCAAGTTCGAAGATGGGCTATATCGGTCCAGGTTTTGATATAGTCCCCATATAAACCGACCTCCCGATTTGGGGTCTTGGGCTTATAGAAATCGTAGTTTTTATCCAATTTGCCTGAAATTTTAAATCTGGAGGTATTTTATGACCATAAAGAGGTGTGCCAAAAATGGTGAGTATCGGTCCACGTTTTGGTATAGCCCCCATATAGACCGATCACCCGATTTTACTTCTTGGGCTTATAGAAACCGCAGTTTTTATTCAATTTACCTGAAATTGGGAATCTAGAGGTATTGTAGGACCACAAATACGTGTGCCAAAAATTGTGAGTATTGGTCCATATTTTGGTATAACCCCCATATAGACCGATCTCCCGATTTTATTTCTTGGGCTTATAGAAACCACAGTTTTTATTCAATTTACCTGAAATTGGAAATCTAGAGGTATTGTAGGACCACAAATACGTGTGCCAAAAATTGTGAGTATCGGTCCATATTTTGGTATAGCCCCCATATAGACCGATCTCCCGATTTAGGGTCTTGGGCTTATAGAAACCGTAGTTTTTATCCAATTTGTCTGAAATTGGAAATCTAGAGGTATTTTCGGGTCACAAAGAGGTGTGCCGAAAATGGTGAGTATCGGTCCATATTTTAGTATAGCCCCCATAAGAACGATCTCCCGATTTAACTCCTTGGGTTTCTAGAAACCGTAGTTTTTATCTGATATGCCTGAAATTGTAAATATTCTGGTATTTTAGGCTCACAAAAACGTGTATCGGATTATGTTTTTATCGGTCCATTTGGTAATGCCTCCATATAGACCGACTTCACTTCTTGAGGGTGTAGAAGGCGCACTGATCATGAAAATTGCTTGAAACTCAATGTAAAATTTCCAGATTTTACTTCTACAGATTTAAGATTTCAAATCCAGACGTTATTTTATAATTTTCTTGCACACTTACAAGAGATGTTAATGATTATTCGAAACCTCAAACAAAAATGGTTCTTATAAACCCAGAATCTGATATAGTCCTCATAGGTGAAATCTTTAAATTTATCTTCGGGAAGTGTCCTCAAGTCCTCAAGCCCTCCTGAAATTTCAAAGGAAACCCTAATATTTGGTTCATGGTGGTGGGTACTTAAGATTCGGCCCGGCCGAACTTACTGCTGTATATACTTGTTTTTTACTAACATTGTGTTCCACCCTAGTGCATTAGCCGACTTAAATTTTGAGTCTATAGATTTTGTAGAAGTCTATCAAATTCTGTCCAGATTGAGTAATTTTTAAATGTATGTATTTGGGACAAACCTTTATATATAGCCCCCAACACATTTGACGGATGTGATATGGTATCGAAAATTTAGATCTACAAAGTGGTGCAGGGTATAATATAGTCGGCCCCGCCCGACATTATACTTTCCTTACTTGTAATAGATCAGATTTATGGAAGCAAAGCAACTCCTAGGATCTTAACGTTTCAACTTTTTTTGAGCAACGGTGAGCTCTTGCTGTTTTTGGAACTTAAATGGCTTTAGTCGAATCTAACCACTGCGGCGTGGATTTCGACCAAATCTGGCCTTCACTGTTCGGATAATTTTGGGTGGTGTTACTTATTGCTTCGTCCACGGCAACAAGCAATGGCTCCGAGAAGCAAAAGATTTATTCAGTGGAGTTTTCTAATGATAGCCACTTGTGGTTTTCTAGCCAAATATATTCTATAACGTTTGAATTCATTCACGAATGACTTTATTGCTGAATGTAATAGATCAAAATGCTTTGGTGAGCTTATACAAAATAAAATTAACTGCCACTGTAACAAATACGTCAGCTGTTAGACAAGCGGTTTACAAAGATAGCAATCTGAAATTGGTTGTAATACATATCAGCTATCCTGTATATATTTTCTTGAGAGTGTAGTACAGTACCAAAATTTGAAGGTAATTTTACCAAATTAAAAAAAAAAAAAAAACAAGTATATACGGCCGTAAGTTCGGCCAGGCCCAATTTTATGTACCCTCCATCATGGATTGCGTAGAAACTTCTGCGAAAGACAGCCGGATCGGATGAAATTTCCTTTTCTTAGAGGCTCTGCAAGCCAAATCGGGGAATCGGTTTATATGGGGCTATATATAATTATGGACCGATGTGGACCAATTTTTGTTTAGTTGTTAGAGACCATATAATAATACCATGTACCAAATTTCAGCCGGATTGGATGAAATTTGCTTCTCTTAGAGGATTCGCAAGTCAAATCTGGGGGTCCGTTTATATGGGGGCTATACGTAAAAGTGGACCGATATGGCCCATTTGCAATACTATCCGACCTACATCAATAGCATCTACTGGCACAAGTAGACTTGAAACACAAGTAGTTTCAAGTCGATAGCTTGGATCTTAGAGCAATATTTCGATGTGTTACAAACGGAATGACGAAGTTAATATACCCCCATCCTATGGTGGAGGGTATATATTAATTAAGTTTTTATCACATTATTGGTTTTTTTCGAGGAAAGAAATTTTTTTATTTTAGAAAATTATCTTGAAATTTTTACTTCTATAGATAATTTTTTCAAAATTTTATTTCTATGGAAAATTGAGGTACCTCTTAGTTGGAGAGGAATTTTTGCAAAATTTAATAAAAAATCAAGAATTCAACCAATCTACAAAACAGTAAAACACTAAGAAATCTACCATTCTGGGTAGAATTCTACCAACTGTGGTAACCGTGATCGGGTATCATAAAGTATGTCATTTTAGTTTTAATCGTTTTAATTTAACAACAAAAAAAATAATTTTTAATATCTGCGAAAACCTACTGTTTCTATGGCAGGTGGAAAATATTTTGCTATGCATTCATTCATTCATTCCACGCAACTTAAACTCACTCATGAGCACAGGTGGCTTCACACCAGTGTTTACTTTATTTCAAATATTTTAGAAGTTTTTATACACCATGACTTTTGTGTAATAATAA